>NW_028296505.1:130000-263000 GCF_964197995.2 Scardinius erythrophthalmus | reverse complement strand
TGCATTGGTGTAATATTACGAAACTCAGAATGTGCCATCAGCACCATCCCCTGAAGGTACCCAAAATATTTCGAGAGAGCGCCACCTAGTGATCAAATGTTATGACAAAATTTCCAAAAAGGCTAATAAATTTTGAATAAATCTGGCTTTTGAAATGCCACTGGTCTTAATAGATTCCTTCGGTCAAGCCGAGAACATAGATACCAAGTTTTCCTTATTTGGCCAAACTTCCTGTCCGCCATCTTGATTTTCAGTCAAAACCTACTTTTTCGAACTCCTCCTAGACCGTTTGTCCAATTTTCACCAAAATCGAATCGTATCATCTCCAGACTATGCTGAATAAAAGTTATGGATTTCGTGTCAATAGACGAAACCGTTTTCGTATAGCGTAGCAGCAAAGTTGAGGCATGATGCTAAAAGCACTATTCAGGCTTTATCTCTGCAATGCCTTGACATATTGACACCAAACTTTGTATGCGTCATTGTCACTTCACTCTGACCACATCACATCACTTTTGTAACTGCGCCACCTATTGGTCGAAAGTGATAATCCATTAAATCATATTTTAAATGACTTTTTATATGATTTTTCAGCCATTTCATCTAAAATCCTCTTAAAATGTATTTAACTGCTCATTGTTCCAGTTGGTCTGACACTTTCAGCCATGTTGGCATATCCTGTCGTCTGCTTGCGCTTGGCCCCGATAATTGCTGCTTGCAGCTATATTTATTATTATTATTCTTCCTTCTTCCGACTGGGAGTCTATGGCAGCCCATAGAACCGATTGCGGGAAAGTTGTTTTGGTTTGACATTCTGATAGAGGACCGTCTCAACATTAAATACACCAATTTTGGTGTTTCTAAGTCATTCCCTCTAGCGCCACCACCTGTCCAAAATTTCACTTTTATTTTGCTAATAACTTTTGAACCGTAAGGCCAATCAGCGAAATTCTTTTTTCCACTGATTCCTGAGCTCATGGCGATTCGATTGCACCCTATGACGTCATTTGCCGTCATAAAAATATGGCCGCCATCTTGAATTTTCAAAAAAAGCTACTTTTTCGAACTCGTCCTAGACGGTTTGTCCGATTTGCACGAAAATTGAACCAGATCATCTTCAGGTAGTGCTGACAAAAAGTTATGGAATTCAAATGGATTCGTCAAACCGTTTTCGATAAACGCACGAATACATTTTACGTAGCGCTAGCAAAAACAGTCGTAAGGCCGTATCTCCGCAACGGTTTATCGTATTCAGACCAAACTTGGTACTTGTACTCACAAGCATGACCTGAGGCTACATGCTGTGTTTCGGCGCAGCGCCACCTACTGGTCCGGAGATATGAAAAATGGCTATTTTTGCTTATAACTTCTGAACAGTTTGTCCAAAAATCATACAATTGGTCTCGTTAGATTCAGGGCAACATGCCGAGTCGACTGATATCCAATTTGACCATATCGGTCATTTTGGCTGTCGGCCATTTTGAATTTTGTGCTAAAATTCTGTATTTTATGAACGCATGAACGGATTGTTACGAAACGTGGTATGGGTCATCAGCACAATGCCCTGAATGAGCCTGAGAAGTTTCGAAACAGCGCCACCTAGTGGTGAATTTTTTTTTTCAAATGCTTATAACTTTGGGTGTGGTCGACTTATTTTCACGAAACTCATCTTTTTAGACTCCTGAATCATTGCCGAGTCCTACGATACCAAACATGCTAGGTTTTGCCTTACGGTTTGTGTAGCGTTGTGATTTAGCGCTTAAAAAACATTTGGCTATATCTTTGAAACCGCTAGTCCGATCGAGACGAAACCACCGTCAGAAGTTTGGAAACATAGGTCGATAGCTATATGCCAATGCCCAAATGCGAAAATATTGATGTTTAGGGGTACTAATTTCCAATCAAAGTCATGTGTCAGTCATTTTTTTCGTGTTTTTTCATATAAATGTCTATAACTCCGAAGCAAATTGAGATTTTTGCACCAAAATCGACACATATATGTAT
Organism: Scardinius erythrophthalmus; assembly: GCF_964197995.2. Taxonomy (NCBI): domain Eukaryota; kingdom Metazoa; phylum Chordata; class Actinopteri; order Cypriniformes; family Leuciscidae; genus Scardinius; species Scardinius erythrophthalmus. Next base: position 260,996 of record NW_028296505.1, on the reverse strand, counting down.
GGGCTCACTCTGAGGACACATAAAAAAAATGGTGGGACTGAGCCTCTTGGTGGCGCTATAATAGAACAAAACATGAAATTCCCATTGACTTCAATGCAGTTTTGTGAAATAAAATGCTATACTAAACAAATGCATTGGTGTAATATTACGAAACTCAGAATGTGCCATCAGCACCATCCCCTGAAGGTACCCAAAATATTTAGAGACAGCGCCACCTAGTGGTCAAAAGTTATAACAACATTTCCAAAACTGCTAATAACTTTTGAATACATCGGCCTATGTAAATGCCACTGGTCTTAATAGATTCCTTGGGTCAAGCCGAGAACATAGATACCAAATTTTCCTTATTTGGTCAAACTTCTTGTCCGCCATCTTGATTTTCATTCAAAACCTACTTTTTCAAACTCCTCCTAGACCGTTTGTCCAATTTTCACCAAAATCGAATCGTATCATCTCCAGACTGTGCTGACTAAAAGTTATGGATTTCGTGTCTATAGACGAAACCGTTTTCGTATAGCGTAGCAGCAAACTTGAGGCATGATGCTAAAAGCACTATTCAGGCTTTATCTCTGCAATGCCTTGACATATTGACACCAAACTTTGTATGTGTCATTGTCACTTCACTCTGACCACATCACATCACATTTGTAACTGCGCCACCTATTGGTCGAAAGTGATAATCCATTAAATCATATTTTGAATGACTTTTTATATGATTTTTCAGCCATTTCGCCTAAAATCCTCTTTAAATGTATTTAATTGCTCATTGTTGCAGATGGTCTGACACCTTCAGCCATGTTGGCATATCCTGTCATCTGCTTGCGCTTGGCCCCGATAATTGCTGCTTGCAGCTATATTTATTATTATTATTATTATTATTATTATTATTATTATTCTTCCGCCATGGGAGTCTATGGCAGCCCATAGAACCGATTGCGGGAAAGTTGTTTTGGTTTGACATTCTGATAGAGGACCGTCTCAACATTAAATACACCAATTTTGGTGTTTCTAAGTCATTCCCTCTAGCGCCACCACCTGTCCAAAGTTTCACTTTTATTTTGCTAATAACTTTTGAACCGTAAGGCCAATCAGCGAAATTCTTTTTTCCTCTGATTCCTGAGCTCATGGCGATTCGATTGCACCCTATGACGTCATTTGCCGTTATAAAAATATGGCCGCCATCTTGAATTTTCAAAAAAAGCTACTTTTTCGAACTCGTCCTAGATGGTTTGTCCGATTTGCACGAAAATTGAACCAGATCATCTTCAGGTAGTGCTGACAAAAAGTTATGGAATTCAAATGGATTCGTCAAACCGTTTTCAATAAACGCACAAATACATTTTACGTAGCGCTAGCAAAAACAGTCGTAAGGCCGTATCTCCGCAACGGTTTATCGTATTCAGACCAAACTTGGTACTTGTACTCACAAGCATGACCTGAGGCTACATGCTGTGTTTCGGCGCAGCGCCACCTACTGGTCCGGAGATATGAAAAATGGCTATTTTTGCTTATAACTTCTGAACAGTTTGTCCAAAAATCATACAATTGGTCTCGTTAGATTCAGGGCAACATGCCGAGTCGACTGATATCCAATTTGACCATATCGGTCATTTTGGCTGTCGGCCATTTTGAATTTTGTGCTAAAATTCTGTATTTTATGAACGCATGAACGGATTGTTACGAAACGTGGTATGGGTCATCAGCACAATGCCCTGAATGAGCCTGAGAAGTTTCGAAACAGCGCCACCTAGTGGTGAATTTTTTTTTTCAAATGCTTATAACTTTGGGTGTGGTCGACTTATTTTCACGAAACTCATCTTTTTAGACTCCTGAATCATTGCCGAGTCCTACGATACCAAACATGCTAGGTTTTGCCTTACGGTTTGTGTAGCGTTGTGATTTAGCGCTTAAAAAACATTTGGCTATATCTTTGAAACCGCTAGTCCGATCGAGACGAAACCACCGTCAGAAGTTTGGAAACATAGGTCGATAGCTATATGCCAATGCCCAAATGCGAAAATATTGATGTTTAGGGGTACTAATTTCCAATCAAAGTCATGTGTCAGTCATTTTTTTCGTGTTTTTTCATATAAATGTCTATAACTCCAAAGCAAATTGAGATTTTTGCACCAAAATCGACACATATATGTATGGGCTCACTCTGAGGACACATAAAAAAAATGGTGGGACTGAGCCTCTTGGTGGCGCTATAATAGAACAAAACATGAAATTCCCATTGACTTCAATGCAGTTTTGTGAAATAAAATGCTATACTAAACAAATGCATTGGTGTAATATTACGAAACTCAGAATGTGCCATCAGCACCATCCCCTGAAGGTACCCAAAATATTTAGAGACAGCGCCACCTAGTGGTCAAAAGTTATAACAACATTTCCAAAACTGCTAATAACTTTTGAATACATCGGCCTATGTAAATGCCACTGGTCTTAATAGATTCCTTGGGTCAAGCCGAGAACATAGATACCAAATTTTCCTTATTTGGTCAAACTTCTTGTCCGCCATCTTGATTTTCATTCAAAACCTACTTTTTCGAACTCCTCCTACACCGATTGTCCGATTTTCACCAAAATCGAATCATATCATCTCCAGACTGTGCCGACTGAAAGTTATGGATTTCGTGTCGATTGACGAAACCGTTTTCGTATAGCGCAGCAGCAAAGTTGAGGCATGATGCTAAAAGCATTATTCAGGCTTTATCTCTGCAATGCCTTGACATATTGACACCAAACTTTGTATGTGTCATTGTCACTTCACTCTGACCACATCACATCAGTTTTGTAACTGCGCCACCTATTGGTCGAAAGTGATAATCCATTAAATCATATTTTTAATTACTGTTTATATGATTTTTCAGGCATTTCGCCTAAAATCTTCTTTAAATGTCTTTAATTGCTAATTGTTGCAGTTGATCTGACACTTTCAGCAATGTTGGCATGTCTTGTCGTCTTATTCTGCTTGGCCCCGGTAATTGCTGCTTGCAGCTATATTTAGGGGCCAAGCACCGAAGGTGCGGAGGCACCTATTGTATCCGTTCGCGTTCTTATTATTAGGGGCCAAGCACCGAAGGTGCGGAGGCACCTATTGTATCTGTTCCGTTTCTTATTATTATTATTATTATTATTATTATTATTATTCTTCCGCCATGGGAGTCTATGGCAGCCCATAGAACCGATTGCGGGAAAGTTGTTTTGGTTTGACATTCTGATAGAGGACCGTCTCAACATTAAATACACCAATTTTGGTGTTTCTAAATCATTCCCTCTAGCGCCACCACCTGTCCAAAGTTTCACTTTTATTTTGCTAATAACTTTTGAACCGTAAGGCCAATTAGCGAAATTCTTTTTTCCTCTGATTCCTGAGCTCATGGCGATTCGATTGCACCCTATGACGTCATTTGCCGTCATAAAAATATGGCCGCCATCTTGAATTTTCAAAAAAAGCTACTTTTTCGAACTCGTCCTAGACGGTTTGTCCGATTTGCACGAAAATTGAACCAGATCATCTTCAGGTAGTGCTGACCAAAAGTTATGGAATTCAAATGGATTCGTCAAACCGTTTTCAATAAACGCACAAATACATTTTACGTAGCGCTAGCAAAAACAGTCGTAAGGCCGTATCTCCGCAACGGTTTATCGTATTCAGACCAAACTTGGTACTTGTACTCACAAGCATGACCTGAGGCTACATGCTGCGTTTCGGCGCAGCGCCACCTACTGGTCCGGAGATATGAAAAATGGCTATTTTTGCTTATAACTTCTGAACAGTTTGTCCAAAAATCATACAATTGGTCTCGTTAGATTCAGGGCAACATGCCGAGTCGACTGATATCCAATTTGACCATATCGGTCATTTTGGCTGTCGGCCATTTTGAATTTTGTGCTAAAATTCTGTATTTTATGAACGCATGAACGGATTGTTACGAAATGTGGTATGGGTCATCAGCACGATGCCCTGAATGAGCCTGAGAAGTTTCGAAACAGCGCCACCTAGTGGTGAATTTTTTTTTTCAAATGCTTATAACTTTGGGTGTGGTCGACTTATTTTCACGAAACTCATCTTTTTAGACTCCTGAATCGTTGCCGAGTCCTACGATACCAAACATGCTAGGTTTCGCCTTACGGTTTGTGTAGCGTTGTGATTTAGCGCTTAAAAAACATTTGGCTATATCTTTGAAACCGCTAGTCCGATCGAGACGAAACCACCGTCAGAAGTTTGGAAACATAGGTCGATAGCTATACGCCAATGCCCAAATGCGAAAATATTGATGTTTAGGGGTAGTAATATTCAATCAAAGTCATGTGTCAGTCATTTTTTTCGTGTTTTTTCATATAAATGTCTATAACTCCGAAGCAAATTGAGATTTTTGCACCAAAATCGACACATATATGTATGGGCTCACTCTGAGGACACATTAAAAAAATGGTGGGACTGAGCCTCTTGGTGGCGCTATAATAGAACAAAACATGAAATTCCCATTGACTTCAATGCAGTTTTGTGAAATAAAATGCTATACTAAACAAATGCATTGGTGTAATATTACGAAACTCAGAATGTGCCATCAGCACCATCCCCTGAAGGTACCCAAAATATTTAGAGACAGCGCCACCTAGTGGTCAAAAGTTATAACAACATTTCCAAAACTGCTAATAACTTTTGAATACATCGGCCTATGTAAATGTCACTGGTCTTAATAGATTCCTTGGGTCAAGCCGAGAACATAGATACCAAATTTTCCTTATTTGGTCAAACTTCTTGTCCGCCATCTTGATTTTCATTCAAAACCTACTTTTTCGAACTCCTCCTAGACCGTTTGTCCGATTTTCACCAAAATCGAATCGTATCATCTCCAGACCGTGCCGACTAAAAGTTATGGATTTCGTGTCGATAGACGAAACCGTTTTCGTATAGCGCAGCAGCAAAGTTGAGGCATGATGCTAATAGCATTAATTAAGGCTTTATCTCTGCAATGCCTTGACATATTGACACCAAACTTTGTATGTGTCATTGTAACTTCACTCTGACCACATCACATCAGTTTTGTAACTGCGCCACCTATTGGTCGAAAGTGATAATCCATCAAATCATATTTTTAATTATTGTTTCTATGATTTTTCAGGCATTTTGCCTAAAATCCTCTTTAAATGTCTTTAATTGCTCATTGTTGCAGTTGGTCTGACACTTTCAGACATGTCGGCATGTCTTGTCGTCTTATTCTGCTTGGCCCCGGTAATGGCTGCTTGCAGCTATATTTATTATTATTATTAGGGGCCAAGCACCGAAGGTGCGGAGGCACCTATTGTATCTGTTCCGTTTCTTATTATTATTATTATTATTATTATTATTATTATTCTTCCGCCATGGGAGTCTATGGCAGCCCATAGAACCGATTGCGGGAAAGTTGTTTTGGTTTGACATTCTGATAGAGGACCGTCTCAACATTAAATACACCAATTTTGGTGTTTCTAAGTCATTCCCTCTAGCGCCACCACCTGTCCAAAGTTTCACTTTTATTTTGCTAATAACTTTTGAACCGTAAGGCCAATTAGCGAAATTCTTTTTTCCTCTGATTCCTGAGCTCATGGCGATTCGATTGCACCCTATGACGTCATTTGCCGTCATAAAAATATGGCCGCCATCTTGAATTTTCAAAAAAAGCTACTTTTTCGAACTCGTCCTAGACGGTTTGTCCGATTTGCACGAAAATTGAACCAGATCATCTTCAGGTAGTGCTGACCAAAAGTTATGGAATTCAAATGGATTCGTCAAACCGTTTTCAATAAACGCACAAATACATTTTACGTAGCGCTAGCAAAAACAGTCGTAAGGCCGTATCTCCGCAACGGTTTATCGTATTCAGACCAAACTTGGTACTTGTACTCACAAGCATGACCTGAGGCTACATGCTGCGTTTCGGCGCAGCGCCACCTACTGGTCCGGAGATATGAAAAATGGCTATTTTTGCTTATAACTTCTGAACAGTTTGTCCAAAAATCATACAATTGGTCTCGTTAGATTCAGGGCAACATGCCGAGTCGACTGATATCCAATTTGACCATATCGGTCATTTTGGCTGTCGGCCATTTTGAATTTTGTGCTAAAATTCTGTATTTTATGAACGCATGAACGGATTGTTACGAAATGTGGTATGGGTCATCAGCACGATGCCCTGAATGAGCCTGAGAAGTTTCGAAACAGCGCCACCTAGTGGTGAATTTTTTTTTTCAAATGCTTATAACTTTGGGTGTGGTCGACTTATTTTCACGAAACTCATCTTTTTAGACTCCTGAATCGTTGCCGAGTCCTACGATACCAAACATGCTAGGTTTCGCCTTACGGTTTGTGTAGCGTTGTGATTTAGCGCTTAAAAAACATTTGGCTATATCTTTGAAACCGCTAGTCCGATCGAGACGAAACCACCGTCAGAAGTTTGGAAACATAGGTCGATAGCTATACGCCAATGCCCAAATGCGAAAATATTGATGTTTAGGGGTACTAATTTCCAATCAAAGTCATGTGTCAGTCATTTTTTTCGTGTTTTTTCATATAAATGTCTATAACTCCGAAGCAAATTGAGATTTTTGCACCAAAATCGACACATATATGTATGGGCTCACTCTGAGGACACATTAAAAAAATGGTGGGACTGAGCCTCTTGGTGGCGCTATAATAGAACAAAACATGAAATTCCCATTGACTTCAATGCAGTTTTGTGAAATAAAATGCTATACTAAACAAATGCATTGGTGTAATATTACGAAACTCAGAATGTGCCATCAGCACCATCCCCTGAAGGTACCCAAAATATTTAGAGACAGCGCCACCTAGTGGTCAAAAGTTATAACAACATTTCCAAAACTGCTAATAACTTTTGAATACATCGGCCTATGTAAATGTCACTGGTCTTAATAGATTCCTTGGGTCAAGCCGAGAACATAGATACCAAATTTTCCTTATTTGGTCAAACTTCTTGTCCGCCATCTTGATTTTCATTCAAAACCTACTTTTTCGAACTCCTCCTAGACCGTTTGTCCGATTTTCACCAAAATCGAATCGTATCATCTCCAGACCGTGCCGACTAAAAGTTATGGATTTCGTGTCGATAGACGAAACCGTTTTCGTATAGCGCAGCAGCAAAGTTGAGGCATGATGCTAATAGCATTAATTAAGGCTTTATCTCTGCAATGCCTTGACATATTGACACCAAACTTTGTATGTGTCATTGTAACTTCACTCTGACCACATCACATCAGTTTTGTAACTGCGCCACCTATTGGTCGAAAGTGATAATCCATCAAATCATATTTTTAATTATTGTTTCTATGATTTTTCAGGCATTTTGCCTAAAATCCTCTTTAAATGTCTTTAATTGCTCATTGTTGCAGTTGGTCTGACACTTTCAGACATGTCGGCATGTCTTGTCGTCTTATTCTGCTTGGCCCCGGTAATGGCTGCTTGCAGCTATATTTATTATTATTATTATTATTCTTCCTTCTTCCGACTGGGAGTCTATGGCAGCCCATAGAACCGATTGCGGGAAAGTTGTTTTGGTTTGACATTCTGATAGAGGACCGTCTCAACATTAAATACACCAATTTTGGTGTTTCTAAGTCATTCCCTCTAGCGCCACCACCTGTCCAAAATTTCACTTTTATTTTGCTAATAACTTTTGAACCGTAAGGCCAATCAGCGAAATTCTTTTTTCCACTGATTCCTGAGCTCATGGCGATTCGATTGCACCCTATGACGTCATTTGCCGTCATAAAAATATGGCCGCCATCTTGAATTTTCAAAAAAAGCTACTTTTTCGAACTCGTCCTAGACGGTTTGTCCGATTTGCACGAAAATTGAACCAGATCATCTTCAGGTAGTGCTGACAAAAAGTTATGGAATTCAAATGGATTCGTCAAACCGTTTTCGATAAACGCACGAATACATTTTACGTAGCGCTAGCAAAAACAGTCGTAAGGCCGTATCTCCGCAACGGTTTATCGTATTCAGACCAAACTTGGTACTTGTACTCACAAGCATGACCTGAGGCTACATGCTGTGTTTCGGCGCAGCGCCACCTACTGGTCCGGAGATATGAAAAATGGCTATTTTTGCTTATAACTTCTGAACAGTTTGTCCAAAAATCATACAATTGGTCTCGTTAGATTCAGGGCAACATGCCGAGTCGACTGATATCCAATTTGACCATATCGGTCATTTTGGCTGTCGGCCATTTTGAATTTTGTGCTAAAATTCTGTATTTTATGAACGCATGAACGGATTGTTACGAAACGTGGTATGGGTCATCAGCACAATGCCCTGAATGAGCCTGAGAAGTTTCGAAACAGCGCCACCTAGTGGTGAATTTTTTTTTTCAAATGCTTATAACTTTGGGTGTGGTCGACTTATTTTCACGAAACTCATCTTTTTAGACTCCTGAATCATTGCCGAGTCCTACGATACCAAACATGCTAGGTTTTGCCTTACAATTTGTGTAGCGTTGTGATTTAGCGCTTAAAAAACATTTGGCTATATCTTTGAAACCGCTAGTCCGATCGAGACGAAACCACCGTCAGAAGTTTGGAAACATAGGTCGATAGCTATACGCCAATGCCCAAATGTGAAAATATTGATGTTTAGGGGTACTAATTTCCAATCAAAGTCATGTGTCAGTCATTTTTTTCGTGTTTTTTCATATAAATGTCTATAACTCCGAAGCGAATTGAGATTTTTGCACCAAAATCGACACATATATGTATGGGCTCACTCTGAGGACACATAAAAAAAATGGTGGGACTGAGCCTCTTGGTGGCGCTATAATAGAACAAAACATGAAATTCCCATTGACTTCAATGCAGTTTTGTGAAATAAAATGCTATACTAAACAAATGCATTGGTGTAATATTACGAAACTCAGAATGTGCCATCAGCACCATCCCCTGAAGGTACCCAAAATATTTAGAGACAGCGCCACCTAGTGGTCAAAAGTTATAACAACATTTCCAAAACTGCTAATAACTTTTGAATACATCGGCCTATGTAAATGCCACTGGTCTTAATAGATTCCTTGGGTCAAGCCGAGAACATAGATACCAAATTTTCCTTATTTGGTCAAACTTCTTGTCCGCCATCTTGATTTTCATTCAAAACCTACTTTTTCGAACTCCTCCTAGACCGTTTGTCCGATTTTCACCAAAATCGAATCGTATCATCTCCAGACCGTGCCGACTAAAAGTTATGGATTTCGTGTCGATAGACGAAACCGTTTTCGTATAGCGCAGCAGCAAAGTTGAGGCATGATGCTAATAGCATTAATTAAGGCTTTATCTCTGCAATGCCTTGACATATTGACACCAAACTTTGTATGTGTCATTGTAACTTCACTCTGACCACATCACATCAGTTTTGTAACTGCGCCACCTATTGGTCGAAAGTGATAATCCATCAAATCATATTTTTATTTATTGTTTCTATGATTTTTCAGGCATTTTGCCTAAAATCCTCTTTAAATGTCTTTAATTGCTCATTGTTGCAGTTGGTCTGACACTTTCAGACATGTCGGCATGTCTTGTCGTCTTATTCAGCTTGGCCCCGGTAATGGCTGCTTGCAGCTATATTTATTATTATTATTATTATTCTTCCGCCATGGGAGTCTATGGCAGCCCATAGAACCGATTGCGGGAAAGTTGTTTTGGTTTGACATTCTGATAGAGGACCGTCTCAACATTAAATACACCAATTTTGGTGTTTCTAAGTCATTCCCTCTAGCGCCACCACCTGTCCAAAGTTTCACTTTTATTTTGCTAATAACTTTTGAACCGTAAGGCCAATCAGCGAAATTCTTTTTTCCTCTGATTCCTGAGCTCATGGCGATTCGATTGCACCCTATGACGTCATTTGCCGTCATAAAAATATGGCCGCCATCTTGAATTTTCAAAAAAAGCTACTTTTTCGAACTCGTCCTAGACGGTTTGTCCGATTTGCACGAAAATTGAACCAGATCATCTTCAGGTAGTGCTGACAAAAAGTTATGGAATTCAAATGGATTCGTCAAACCGTTTTCGATAAACGCACGAATACATTTTACATAGCGCTAGCAAAATCAGTCGTAAGGCCGTATCTCCACAACGGTTTATCGTATTCAGACCAAACTTGGTACTTGTACTCACAAGCATGACCTGAGGCAACATGCTGTGTTTCAGCGCAGCGCCACCTACTGGTCCGGAGATATGAAAAATGGCTATTTTTGCTTATAACTTCTGAACAGTTTGTCCAAAAATCATAAAATTGGTCTCGTTAGATTCAGGGCAACATGCCGAGTCGACTGATATCCAATTTGACCATATCGGTCATTTTGGCTGTCGGCCATTTTGAATTTTGTGCTAAAATTCTGTATTTTATGAACGCATGAACGGATTGTTACGAAACGTGGTATGGGTCATCAGCACAATGCCCTGAATGAGCCTGAGAAGTTTCGAAACAGCGCCACCTAGTGGTGAATTTTTTTTTTCAAATGCTTATAACTTTGGGTGTGGTCAACTTATTTTCAGGAAACTCATCTTTTTAGACTCCTGAATCGTTGCCGAGTCCTACGATACCAAACATGCTAGGTTTCGCCTTACGGTTTGTGTAGCGTTGTGATTTAGCGCTTAAAAAACATTTGGCTATATCTTTGAAACCGCTAGTCCGATCGAGACGAAACCACCGTCAGAAGTTTGGAAACATAGGTCGATAGTTATATGCCAATGCCCAAATGCGAAAATATTGATGTTTAGGGGTACTAATTTCCAATCAAAGTCATGTGTCAGTCCTTTTTTTCGTGTTTTTTCATATAAATGTCTATAACTCCGAAGCGAATTGAGATATTTTCACCAAAATTGACACACATATGTATGGGCTCACTCTGAGGACACGTAAAAAAAATTGTGGGACTGAGCCTCTTGGTGGCGCTATAATTGAACAAAATATGAAATTCCCATTGACTTCAATACAGTTTTGTGAAATAAAATGCTATACTAAACAAATGCATTGGTGTAATATTACGAAACTCAGATTGTGTCATCAGCACCATCCCCTGAAGGCAACCAAAATATTTCAAGACAGCGCCACCTAGTGGTCAAAAGTTATAACAACATTTCCAAAAAGGCTAATAACTTTTGAATAAATCTGGCTATTGAAATGCCACGGGTCTTAATAGATTCCTTGGGTCAAGCCGAGAACATAGATACCAAGTTTTCCTTATTTGGCCAAACTTCCTGTCCGCCATCTTGATTTTCATTCAAAACCTACTTTTTCGAACTCCTCCTAGACCGTTTGTCCGATTTTCACCAAAATCGAATCGTATCATCTCCAGACTGTGCCGACAAAAAGTTATGGATTTCGTGTCGATTGATGAAACCGTTTTCGTATAGCACAGCAGCAAAGCTGAGGCATGATGCCAAAATGACTATTCAGGCTTTATCTCTGCAATGCCTTGACATATTAACACCAAACTTTGTATGTGTCATTGTCACTTCACTCTGACCACATCACATCAGTTTTGTAACTGCGCCACCTATTGGTCGAAAGTGATAGTCCATTAAATCATATTTTTCTTCACTGTTTCTATGATTTTTCAGGCATTTTGCCTAAAATCCTCTTTAATGTCTTTAATTGCTCATTGGTCTGACACTTTCAGCAATGTTGGCATGTCTTGTCATCTGATTGTGCTTGGCCCCGGTAATTGCTGCTTGCAGCTATATTTATTATTATTATTCTTCCTTCTTCCGACTGGGAGTCTATGGCAGCCCATAGAACCGATTGCGGGAAAGTTGTTTTGGTTTGACATTCTGATAGAGGACCGTCTCAACATTAAATACACCAATTTTGGTGTTTCTAAGTCATTCCCTCTAGCGCCACCACCTGTCCAAAATTTCACTTTTATTTTGCTAATAACTTTTGAACCGTAAGGCCAATCAGCGAAATTCTTTTTTCCACTGATTCCTGAGCTCATGGCGATTCGATTGCACCCTATGACGTCATTTGCCGTCATAAAAATATGGCCGCCATCTTGAATTTTCAAAAAAAGCTACTTTTTCGAACTCGTCCTAGACGGTTTGTCCGATTTGCACGAAAATTGAACCAGATCATCTTCAGGTAGTGCTGACAAAAAGTTATGGAATTCAAATGGATTCGTCAAACCGTTTTCGATAAACGCACGAATACATTTTACGTAGCGCTAGCAAAAACAGTCGTAAGGCCGTATCTCCGCAACGGTTTATCGTATTCAGACCAAACTTGGTACTTGTACTCACAAGCATGACCTGAGGCTACATGCTGTGTTTCGGCGCAGCGCCACCTACTGGTCCGGAGATATGAAAAATGGCTATTTTTGCTTATAACTTCTGAACAGTTTGTCCAAAAATCATACAATTGGTCTCGTTAGATTCAGGGCAACATGCCGAGTCGACTGATATCCAATTTGACCATATCGGTCATTTTGGCTGTCGGCCATTTTGAATTTTGTGCTAAAATTCTGTATTTTATGAACGCATGAACGGATTGTTACGAAACGTGGTATGGGTCATCAGCACAATGCCCTGAATGAGCCTGAGAAGTTTCGAAACAGCGCCACCTAGTGGTGAATTTTTTTTTTCAAATGCTTATAACTTTGGGTGTGGTCGACTTATTTTCACGAAACTCATCTTTTTAGACTCCTGAATCATTGCCGAGTCCTACGATACCAAACATGCTAGGTTTTGCCTTACGGTTTGTGTAGCGTTGTGATTTAGCACTTAAAAAACATTTGGCTATATCTTTGAAACCGCTAGTCCGATCGAGACGAAACCACCGTCAGAAGTTTGGAAACATAGGTCGATAGCTATACGCCAATGCCCAAATGCGAAAATATTGATGTTTAGGGGTACTAATTTCCAATCAAAGTCATGTGTCAGTCATTTTTTTCGTGTTTTTTCATATAAATGTCTATAACTCCGAAGCAAATTGAGATTTTTGCACCAAAATCGACACATATATGTATGGGCTCACTCTGAGGACACATAAAAAAAATGGTGGGACTGAGCCTCTTGGTGGCGCTATAATAGAACAAAACATGAAATTCCCATTGACTTCAATGCAGTTTTGTGAAATAAAATGCTATACTAAACAAATGCATTGGTGTAATATTACGAAACTCAGAATGTGCCATCAGCACCATCCCCTGAAGGTACCCAAAATATTTAGAGACAGCGCCACCTAGTGGTCAAAAGTTATAACATTTCCAAAACTGCTAATAACTTTTGAATACATCGGCCTATGTAAATGCCACTGGTCTTAATAGATTCCTTGGGTCAAGCCGAGAACATAGATACCAAATTTTCCTTATTTGGTCAAACTTCTTGTCCGCCATCTTGATTTTCATTCAAAACCTACTTTTTCGAACTCCTCCTAGACCGTTTGTCCGATTTTCACCAAAATCGAATCGTATCATCTCCAGACCGTGCCGACTAAAAGTTATGGATTTCGTGTCGATAGACGAAACCGTTTTCGTATAGCGCAGCAGCAAAGTTGAGGCATGATGCTAATAGCATTAATTAAGGCTTTATCTCTGCAATGCCTTGACATATTGACACCAAACTTTGTATGTGTCATTGTAACTTCACTCTGACCACATCACATCAGTTTTGTAACTGCGCCACCTATTGGTCGAAAGTGATAATCCATCAAATCATATTTTTATTTATTGTTTCTATGATTTTTCAGGCATTTTGCCTAAAATCCTCTTTAAATGTCTTTAATTGCTCATTGTTGCAGTTGGTCTGACACTTTCAGACATGTCGGCATGTCTTGTCGTCTTATTCAGCTTGGCCCCGGTAATGGCTGCTTGCAGCTATATTTAGGGGCCAAGCACCGAAGGTGCGGAGGCACCTATTGTTTTCGTTCCCGTTCTTATTATTATTATTATTATTATTATTCTTCCTTCTTCCGACTGGGAGTCTATGGCAGCCCATAGAACCGATTGCGGGAAAGTTGTTTTGGTTTGACATTCTGATAGAGGACCGTCTCAACATTAAATACACCAATTTTGGTGTTTCTAAGTCATTCCCTCTAGCGCCACCACCTGTCCAAAATTTCACTTTTATTTTGCTAATAACTTTTGAACCGTAAGGCCAATCAGCGAAATTCTTTTTTCCACTGATTCCTGAGCTCATGGCGATTCGATTGCACCCTATGACGTCATTTGCCGTCATAAAAATATGGCCGCCATCTTGAATTTTCAAAAAAAGCTACTTTTTCGAACTCGTCCTAGACGGTTTGTCCGATTTGCACGAAAATTGAACCAGATCATCTTCAGGTAGTGCTGACAAAAAGTTATGGAATTCAAATGGATTCGTCAAACCGTTTTCGATAAACGCACGAATACATTTTACGTAGCGCTAGCAAAAACAGTCGTAAGGCCGTATCTCCGCAACGGTTTATCGTATTCAGACCAAACTTGGTACTTGTACTCACAAGCATGACCTGAGGCTACATGCTGTGTTTCGGCGCAGCGCCACCTACTGGTCCGGAGATATGAAAAATGGCTATTTTTGCTTATAACTTCTGAACAGTTTGTCCAAAAATCATACAATTGGTCTCGTTAGATTCAGGGCAACATGCCGAGTCGACTGATATCCAATTTGACCATATCGGTCATTTTGGCTGTCGGCCATTTTGAATTTTGTGCTAAAATTCTGTATTTTATGAACGCATGAACGGATTGTTACGAAACGTGGTATGGGTCATCAGCACAATGCCCTGAATGAGCCTGAGAAGTTTCGAAACAGCGCCACCTAGTGGTGAATTTTTTTTTTCAAATGCTTATAACTTTGGGTGTGGTCGACTTATTTTCACGAAACTCATCTTTTTAGACTCCTGAATCATTGCCGAGTCCTACGATACCAAACATGCTAGGTTTTGCCTTACGGTTTGTGTAGCGTTGTGATTTAGCGCTTAAAAAACATTTGGCTATATCTTTGAAACCGCTAGTCCGATCGAGACGAAACCACCGTCAGAAGTTTGGAAACATAGGTCGATAGCTATACGCCAATGCCCAAATGCGAAAATATTGATGTTTAGGGGTACTAATTTCCAATCAAAGTCATGTGTCAGTCATTTTTTTCGTGTTTTTTCATATAAATGTCTATAACTCCGAAGCAAATTGAGATTTTTGCACCAAAATCGACACATATATGTATGGGCTCACTCTGAGGACACATAAAAAAAATGGTGGGACTGAGCCTCTTGGTGGCGCTATAATAGAACAAAACATGAAATTCCCATTGACTTCAATGCAGTTTTGTGAAATAAAATGCTATACTAAACAAATGCATTGGTGTAATATTACGAAACTCAGAATGTGCCATCAGCACCATCCCCTGAAGGTACCCAAAATATTTAGAGACAGCGCCACCTAGTGGTCAAAAGTTATAACAACATTTCCAAAACTGCTAATAACTTTTGAATACATCGGCCTATGTAAATGCCACTGGTCTTAATAGATTCCTTGGGTCAAGCCGAGAACATAGATACCAAATTTTCCTTATTTGGTCAAACTTCTTGTCCGCCATCTTGATTTTCATTCAAAACCTACTTTTTCGAACTCCTCCTAGACCGTTTGTCCAATTTTCACCAAAATCGAATCGTATCATCTCCAGACTGTGCTGACTAAAAGTTATGGATTTCGTGTCTATAGACGAAACCGTTTTCGTATAGCGTAGCAGCAAACTTGAGGCATGATGCTAAAAGCACTATTCAGGCTTTATCTCTGCAATGCCTTGACATATTGACACCAAACTTTGTATGTGTCATTGTCACTTCACTCTGACCACATCACATCACATTTGTAACTGCGCCACCTATTGGTCGAAAGTGATAATCCATTAAATCATATTTTGAATGACTTTTTATATGATTTTTCAGCCATTTCGCCTAAAATCCTCTTTAAATGTATTTAATTGCTCATTGTTGCAGATGGTCTGACACCTTCAGCCATGTTGGCATATCCTGTCATCTGCTTGCGCTTGGCCCCGATAATTGCTGCTTGCAGCTATATTTATTAGGGGCCAAGCACCGAAGGTGCGGAGGCACCTATTGTATCCGTTCGCGTTCTTATTATTATTATTCTTCTTCTTCTTCTTCTTCTTCCGCTCTTGGAGTCTATGGCAGCCCATAGAACCGATTGCGGGAAAGTTGTTTTGGTTTGACATTCTGATAGAGGACAGTCCCAACATTAAATACACCAATTTTTGTGTTTCTAAGTCATTCCCTCTAGCGCCACCACCTGTCCAAAGTTTCACTTTTATCTTGCTAATAACTTTTGAACCGTAAGGCCAATCAACAAAATTCTTTTTTCATCTGATTCCTGAGCTCATGCCGATTCGATTGCATCCTATTACTTAATTTTCCGTAATAAAAATATGGCCGCCATTTTGAATCATTCGAAAAACCTACTTTTTCGAACTCGTCCTAGACGGTTTGTCCGATTTGCACGAAAATTGAACCAGATCATCTTCAGGGAGTGCTGACAAAAAGTTATGGAATTCAAATTGATTCGTCAAACCGTTTTCGATAAACGCTCGAACAAATTTTACGTAGCACCTGCAAAAACAGTCGTAAGGCTGTATCTCCGCAACGGTTTATCGTATTCAGACCAAACTTGGTACATGTCATCACAAGCATGACCTGAGGCTACATGCTGCGTTTCGGCGCAGCGCCACCTACTGGTCCGGAGATATGAAAAATGGCTATTTTTGCTTATAACTTCTGAACTGTTTGTCCAAAAATCATAAAATTGGTCTCGTTAGATTCAGGGCAACATGCTGAGTCGACTGATATCCAATTTTACCATATCGGCCATTTTGACTGTCGGCCATTTTGAATTATGTGCTAAAATGCTGTATTTTAGGAACGCATTAACGGATTGTTACAAAACTTGGCATGGGTCATCAGCACGATGTCCTGAAGGAGCGTGAGAAGTTTCGAAACAGCGCCACCTAGTGGTGAAATTTTTTTTTCAAACGCTTATAACTTTGGGTTTGGTCGACTTATTTTCACAAGACTCATCTAATTAGACTCCTGAAACCTTGCCGAGTCCTACGATACCAAACATGCTAGGTTTCGCCTTACGGTTTGTGTAGCGTTGTGATTTAGCGCTTAAAAAACATTAGGCTATATCTTCGAAACCGCTTGTCCGATCGAGACGAAACCACCGTCAGAAGTTTGAAAACATAGGTCGATAGCTATACGCCAATGCCCAAATGCGAAAATATTGATGTTTAGGGGTAGTAAAATTCAAACAAAGTCATGTGTCAGTCATTTTTTACGTGTTTTTTCATATAAATGTTTATAACTCTAAAGCAAATTGAGATATTTTCACCAAAACTGACACACATATGTATGGGCTCACTCTGAGGACACGTAAAAAAAAATTGTGGGACTGAGCCTCTTGGTGGCGCTATAATAGAACAAAACATGAAATTCCCATTGACTTCAATACAGTTTTGTGAGATAAAATGCTATTTTCATTCAAAATCTACTTTTTCGAACTCCTCCCACACCGTTTGTCCGATTTTCACCAAAATCGAATCGTATCATCCCCAGACTGTGCCGACTAAAAGTTATGGATTTCGTGTCAATTCACGAAACCGTTTTCGTATAGCGCAGCAGCAAATTTGAGGCATGATGCTAATAGCACTATTCAGGCTTTATCTCTGCAATGCCTTGACATATTGACACCAAACTTTGTATGTGTCATTGTCTCCTCACTCTGACCACATCACATCAGTTTTGTAACTGTGCCACCTATTTGTCGAAAGTGATAATCCATTAAATCATATTTTTAATTACTGTTTCTATGATTTTTCAGCCATTTTGTCTAAAATCCTCTTTAAATGTCTTTAATTGCTCATTGTTGCAGTTGGTCTGACACTTTCAGACATGTCGAAATGTCTTGTCGTCTTATTCTGCTTGGCCCCGGTAATTGCTGCTTGCAGCTATATTTAGGGGCCAAGCACCGAAGGTGCGGAGGCACCTATTGTATCCGTTCGCGTTCTTATTATTAGGGGCCAAGCACCGAAGGTGCGGAGGCACCTATTGTATCTGTTCCGTTTCTTATTAGGGGCCAAGCACCGAAGGTGCGGAGGCACCTATTGTATCTGTTCCGTTTCTTATTATTATTAGGGGCCAAGCACCGAAGGTGCGGAGGCACCTATTGTATCTGTTCCGTTTCTTATTATTATTATTATTAGGGGCCAAGCACCGAAGGTGCGGAGGCACCTATTGTATCTGTTCCGTTTCTTATTATTAGGGGCCAAGCACCGAAGGTGCGGAGGCACCTATTGTATCTGTTCCGTTTCTTATTATTATTATTAGGGGCCAAGCACCGAAGGTGCGGAGGCACCTATTGTATCTGTTCCGTTTCTTATTATTATTATTATTAGGGGCCAAGCACCGAAGGTGCGGAGGCACCTATTGTATCTGTTCCGTTTCTTATTATTATTATTATTATTATTATTAGGGGCCAAGCACCGAAGGTGCGGAGGCACCTATTGTATCTGTTCCGTTTCTTATTATTAGGGGCCAAGCACCGAAGGTGCGGAGGCACCTATTGTATCTGTTCCGTTTCTTATTATTATTATTAGGGGCCAAGCACCGAAGGTGCGGAGGCACCTATTGTATCCGTTCGCGTTCTTATTATTATTATTCTTCTTCTTCTTCTTCTTCTTCCGCTCTTGGAGTCTATGGCAGCCCATAGAACCGATTGCGGGAAAGTTGTTTTGGTTTGACATTCTGATAGAGCACAGTCCCAACATTAAATACACCAATTTTGGTGTTTCTAAGTCATTCCCTCTAGCGCCACCACCTGTCCAAAGTTTCACTTTTATTTTGCTAATAACTTTTGAACTGTAAGGCCAATCAACAAAATTATTTTTTCCCCTGATTCCTGAGCTCATGCCGATTCGATTGCATCCTATGACTTCATTTTCTGTAATAAAAATATGGCCGCCATTTTGATTCATTCGAAAAACCTACTTTTTCGAACTCGTCCTAGACGGTTTGTCCGATTTGCACGAAAATTGAACCAGATCATCTTCAGGCAGTGCTGACCAAAAGTTATGGAATTCAAATTGATTCGTCAAACCGTTTCCAATAAACGCACGAACAAATTTTACGTAGCGCCTGCAAAAACAGTCGTAAGGCTGTATCTCTGCAACGGTTTATCGTATTCAGACCAAACTTGGTACATGTCATCACAAGCATGACCTGAGGCTACATGCTGCGTTTCGGCGCAGCGCCACCTACTGGTCCGGAGATATGAAAAATGGCTATTTTTGCTTATAACTTCTGAACAGTTTGTCCAAAAATCATAAAATTGGTCTCGTTAGATTCAGGGCGACATGCCGAGTCGACTGATATCCAATTTTACCATATCGGCCATTTTGACTGTCGGCCATTTTGAATTATGTGCTAAAATGCTGTATTTTATGAACGCATGAACGGATTGTTACGAAACTTGGCATGGGTCATCAGCACGATGTCCTGAAGGAGTGTGAGAAGTTTCGAAACAGCGCCACCTAGTGGGGAATTTTTTTTTTCAAATGCTTATAACTTTGGGTGCGGTCGACTTATTTTCACGAGACTCATCTAATTAGACTCCTGAAACCTTGCCGAGTCCTACGATACCAAACATGCTAGGTTTCGCCTTACGGTTTGTGTAGCGTTGTGATTTAGCGCTTAAAAAACATTAGGCTATATCTTCGAAACCGCTTGTCCGATCGAGACGAAACCACCGTCAGAAGTTTGGAAACATAGGTCGATAGCTATACGCCAATGCCCAAATGCGAAAATATTGATGTTTAGGGGTAGTAAAATTCAAACAAAGTCATGTGTCAGTCATTTTTTACGTGTTTTTTCATATAAATGTTTATAACTCTAAAGCAAATTGAGATATTTTCACCAAAACTGACACACATATGTACGGGCTCACTCTGAGGACACGTAAAAAAAATTGTGGGACTGAGCCTCTTGGTGGCGCTATAATAGAACAAAACATGAAATTCCCATTGACTTCAATACAGTTTTGTGAGATAAAATGCTATTTTCATTCAAAACCTACTTTTTCGAACTCCTCCCACACCGTTTGTCCGATTTTCACCAAAATCGAATCGTATCATCCCCAGACTGTGCCGACTAAAAGTTATGGATTTCGTGTCAATTGACGAAACCGTTTTCGTATAGCGCAGCAGCAAATTTGAGGCATGATGCTAATAGCACTATTCAGGCTTTATCTCTGCAATGCCTTGACATATTGACACCAAACTTTGTATGTGTCATTGTCTCCTCACTCTGACCACATCACATCAGTTTTGTAACTGCGCCACCTATTTGTCGAAAGTGATAATCCATTAAATCATATTTTTAATTACTGTTTCTATGATTTTTCAGCCATTTCGTCTAAAATCCTCTTTAAATGTCTTTAATTGCTCATTGTTGCAGTTGGTCTGACACTTTCAGACATGTCGGCATGTCTTGTCGTCTTATTCTGCTTGGCCCCGGTAATTGCTGCTTGCAGCTATATTTATTATTATTATTATTATTATTATTATTCTTCCGCCATGGGAGTCTATGGCAGCCCATAGAACCGATTGCGGGAAAGTTGTTTTGGTTTGACATTCTGATAGAGGACCGTCTCAACATTAAATACACCAATTTTGGTGTTTCTAAGTCATTCCCTCTAGCGCCACCACCTGTCCAAAGTTTCACTTTTATTTTGCTAATAACTTTTGAACCGTAAGGCCAATCAGCGAAATTCTTTTTTCCTCTGATTCCTGAGCTCATGGCGATTCGATTGCACCCTATGACGTCATTTTCCGTCATAAAAATATGGCCGCCATCTTGAATTTTCAAAAAAAGCTACTTTTTCGAACTCGTCCTAGACGGTTTGTCCGATTTGCACGAAAATTGAACCAGATCATCTTCAGGTAGTGCTGACAAAAAGTTATGGAATTCAAATGGATTCGTCAAACCGTTTTCGATAAACGCACAAATACATTTTACGTAGCGCTAGCAAAAACAGTCGTAAGGCCGTATCTCCGCAACGGTTTATCGTATTCAGACCAAACTTGGTACTTGTACTCACAAGCATGACCTGAGGCTACATGCTGTGTTTCGGCGCAGCGCCACCTACTGGTCCGGAGATATGAAAAATGGCTATTTTTGCTTATAACTTCTGAACAGTTTGTCCAAAAATCATAAAATTGGTCTCGTTAGATTCAGGGCAACATGCCGAGTCGACTGATATCCAATTTGACCATATCGGTCATTTTGGCTGTCGGCCATTTTGAATTTTGTGCTAAAATTCTGTATTTTATGAACGCATGAACGGATTGTTACGAAACGTGGTATGGGTCATCAGCACAATGCCCTGAATGAGCCTGAGAAGTTTCGAAACAGCGCCACCTAGTGGTGAATTTTTTTTTTCAAATGCTTATAACTTTGGGTGTGGTCGACTTATTTTCACGAAACTCATCTTTTTAGACTCCTGAATCGTTGCCGAGTCCTACGATACCAAACATGCTAGGTTTCGCCTTACGGTTTGTGTAGCGTTGTGATTTAGCGCTTAAAAAACATTTGGCTATATCTTTGAAACCGCTAGTCCGATCGAGACGAAACCACCGTCAGAAGTTTGGAAACATAGGTCGATAGCTATACGCCAATGCCCAAATGCGAAAATATTGATGTTTAGGGGTACTAATTTCCAATCAAAGTCATGTGTCAGTCATTTTTTTCGTGTTTTTTCATATAAATGTCTATAACTCCGAAGCGAATTGAGATATTTTCACCAAAATTGACACACATATGTATGGGCTCACTCTGAGGACACGTAAAAAAAATTGTGGGACTGAGCCTCTTGGTGGCGCTATAATTGAACAAAATATGAAATTCCCATTGACTTCAATACAGTTTTGTGAAATAAAATGCTATACTAAACAAATGCATTGGTGTAATATTACGAAACTCAGATTGTGTCATCAGCACCATCCCCTGAAGGCAACCAAAATATTTCAAGACAGCGCCACCTAGTGGTCAAAAGTTATAAAAAAATTTCCAAAAAGGCTAATAACTTTTGAATAAATCTGGCTATTGAAATTCCACGGTTCTTAATAGATTCCTTGGGTCAAGCCGAGAACATAGATACCAAGTTTTCCTTATTTGGCCAAACTTCCTGTCCGCCATCTTGATTTTCATTCAAAACCTACTTTTTCGAACTCCTCCTAGACCGTTTGTCCGATTTTCACCAAAATCGAATCGTATCATCTCCAGACTGTGCCGACAAAAAGTTATGGATTTCGTGTCGATTGATGAAACCGTTTTCGTATAGCGCAGCAGCAAAGTTGAGGCATGATGCCAAAATGACTATTCAGGCTTTATATCTGCAATGCCTCGACATATTGACACAAAACTTTGTATGTGTCACTGTCTACTTACTCTGACCACACCACATCAATTTCGTAACAGCGCCACCTTTTGGTCAAAAGTGACAATCCATTAAATCATATTTTGAATCACTTTTTACATGATTTTTCAGCCATTTCGCCTAAAATCCTCTTTAAATGTCTTTAATTGCTCATTGTTGCAGTTGGTCTGACACTTTCAGACATGTTGGCATGTCTTGTCGTCTTATTCTGCTTGGCCCCGGTAATTGCTGCTTGCAGCTATATTTATTATTCTTCTTCTTCTTCTTCTTCTTCCGCTCTTGGAGTCTATGGCAGCCCATAGAACCGATTGCGGGAAAGTTGTTTTGGTTTGACATTCTGATAGAGGACAGTCCCAACATTAAATACACCAATTTTTGTGTTTCTAAGTCATTCCCTCTAGCGCCACCACCTGTCCAAAGTTTCACTTTTATTTTGCTAATAACTTTTGAACCGTAAGGCCAATCAACAAAATTCTTTTTTCCTCTTATTTCTGAGCTCATGCCGATTCGATTGCACCCTATGACGTCATTTTCCGTCATATAAATATGGCCGCCATTTTTAATTTTCTGAAAAAGCTACTTTTTCGAACTCGTCCTAGACGGTTTGTCCGATTTGCACGAAAATTGAACCAGATCATCTTCAGGCAGTGTTGACCAAAAGTTATGGAATTCAAATTGATTCGTCAAACCGTTTTCGATAAACGCACGAATACATTTTACGTAGCGCTAGCAAAAACAGTCATAAGGCTGTATCTCCGCAAAGGTTTATCGTATTCAGACCAAACTTGGTACATGTACTCACAAGCATGACCTGAGGCTACATGCTGCGTTTCGGCGCAGCGCCACCTACTGGTCCGGAGATATGAAAAATGGCTATTTTTGCTTATAACTTCTGAACAGTTTGTCCAAAAATCATAAAATTGGTATCGTTAGATTCAGGGCAATATGCCGATTCGACTGATATCCAGTTTTACCATATCGGCCCTTTTGACTGTCGGCCATTTTGAATTTTGTGCTAAAATACTGTATTTTAAGAACGCATGAACGAATTGTTACGAAACTTGGTATGGGTCATCAGCACGTTGTCCTGAAGGAGCGTGAGAAGTTTCGAAACAGCGCCACCTAGTGGTGAATTTTTTTTTTCAAATGCTTATAACTTTGGGTGTGGTCAACTTATTTTCACGAGACTCATCTAATTAGACTCCTGAAACCTTGCCGAGTCCTACGATACCAAACATGCTAGGTTTTGCCTTACGGTTTGTGTAGCGTTGTGATTTAGCGCTTAAAAAACATTTGGCTATATCTTCGAAACCGCTAGTCCGATCGAGACGAAACCACCGTCAGAAGTTTGGAAACATAGGTCGATAGCTATACGCCAATGCCCAAATGCGAAAATATTGATGTTTAGGGGTAGTAAATTCCAAACAAAGTCATGTGTCAGTCATTTTTTACGTGTTTTTTCATATAAATGCCTATAACTCTGAAGCAAATTGAGATTTTTTCACCAAAACTGACACACATATGTATGGGCTCACTCTGAGGACACGTAAAAAAAATTGTGAGACTGAGCCTCTTGGTGGCGCTATAATAGAACAAAACATAAAATTCCCATTGACTTCAATACAGTTTTGTGAAATAAAATGCTATTTTCATTAAAAACCTACTTTTTCGAACTCCTCCTACACCGTTTGTCCGATTTTCACCAAAATCGAATCATATCATCTCCAGACCGTGCCGACTGAAAGTTATGGATTTCGTGTCGATTGACAAAACCGTTTTCGTATAGCGCAGCAGCAAATTTGAGGCATGATGCTAAAAGCATTATTCAGGCTTTATGTCTGCAATGCCTTGACATATTGACACCAAACTTTGCATGTGTCATTGTCACTTCACTCTGACCACATCACATCAGTTTTGTAACTGCGCCACCTATTGGTCGAAAGTGATAATCCATCAAATCATATTTTTATTTATTGTTTCTATGATTTTTCAGGCATTTTGCCTAAAATCCTCTTTAAATGTCTTTAATTGCTCATTGTTGCAGTTGGTCTGACACTTTCAGACATGTCGGCATGTCTTGTCGTCTTATTCAGCTTGGCCCCGGTAATGGCTGCTTGCAGCTATATTTATTATTATTATTATTCTTCTTCCGACTGGGCGTCTATGGCAGCCCATAGAACCGATTGCGGGAAAGTTGTTTTGGTTTGACATTCTGATAGAGGACAGTCCCAACATTAAATACACCAATTTTTGTGTTTCTAAGTCATTCCCTCTAGCGCCACCACCTGTCCAAAGTTTCACTTTTATTTTGCTAATAACTTTTGAACCGTAAGGCCAATCAACAAAATTCTTTTTTCCTCTTATTTCTGAGCTCATGCCGATTCGATTGCACCCTATGATGTCATTTTCCGTCATATAAATATGGCCGCCATTTTTAATTTTCTGAAAAAGCTACTTTTTCGAACTCGTCCTAGACGGTTTGTCCGATTTGCACGAAAATTGAACCAGATCATCTTCAGGCAGTGTTGACCAAAAGTTATGGAATTCAAATTGATTCGTCAAACCGTTTTCGATAAACGCACGAATACATTTTACGTAGCTCTAGCAAAAACAGTCGTAAGGCTGTATCTCCGCAACGGTTTATCGTATTCAGACCAAACTTGGTACATGTACTCACAAGCATGACCTGAGGCTACATGCTGCGTTTCGGCGCAGCGCCACCTACTGGTCCGGAGATATGAAAAATGGCTATTTTTGCTTATAACTTCTGAACAGTTTGTCCAAAAATCATAAAATTGGTATCGTTACATTCAGGGCAATATGCCGATTCGTATGATATCCAGTTTTACCATATCGGCCCTTTTGACTGTCGGCCATTTTGAATTTTGTGCTAAAATACTGTATTTTAAGAATGCATGAACGAATTGTTACGAAACTTGGTATGGGTCATCAGCACGTTGTCCTGAAGGAGCTTGAGAAGTTTCGAAACAGCGCCACCTAGTGGTGAATTTTTTTTTTCAAATGCTTATAACTTTGGGTGTGGTCAACTTATTTTCACGAGACTCTTCTAATTAGACTCCTGAAACCTTGCCGAGTCCTACGATACCAAACATGCTAGGTTTTGCCTTACGGTTTGTGTAGCGTTGTGATTTAGCGCTTAAAAAACATTTGGCTATATCTTCGAAACCGCTAGTCCGATCGAGACGAAACCACCGTCAGAAGTTTGGAAACATAGGTCGATAGCTATACGCCAATGCCCAAATGCGAAAATATTGATGTTTAGGGGTAGTAAATTCCAAACAAAGTCATGTGTCAGTCATTTTTTACGTGTTTTTTCATATAAATGCCTATAACTCTGAAGCAAATTGAGATTTTTTCACCAAAACTGACACACATATGTATGGGCTCACTCTGAGGACACGTAAAAAAAATTGTGAGACTGAGCCTCTTGGTGGCGCTATAATAGAACAAAACATAAAATTCCCATTGACTTCAATACAGTTTTGTGAAATAAAATGCTATTTTCATTAAAAACCTACTTTTTCGAACTCCTCCTACACCGTTTGTCCGATTTTCACCAAAATCGAATCATATCATCTCCAGACCGTGCCGACTGAAAGTTATGGATTTCGTGTCGATTGACGAAACCGTTTTCGTATAGCGCAGCAGCAAATTTGAGGCATGATGCTAAAAGCATTATTCAGGCTTTATGTCTGCAATGCCTTGACATATTGACACCAAACTTTGCATGTGTCATTGTCACTTCACTCTGACCACATCACATCAGTTTTGTAACTGCACCACCTATTGGTCGAAAGTGATAATCCATTACATCATATTTTTAATTATTGTTTCTATGATTTTTCAGCCATTTTGCCTAAAATCCTCTTTAAATGTCTTTAATTGCTCATTGTTGCAGTTGGTCTGACACTTTCAAACATGTCGAAATGTCTTGTCGTCTTATTCTGCTTGGCCCCGGTAATTGCTGCTTGCAGCTATATTTAGGGGCCAAGCACCGAAGGTGCGGAGGCACCTATTGTATCTGTTCCGTTTCTTATTATTATTATTATTATTATTAGGGGCCAAGCACCGAAGGTGCGGAGGCACCTATTGTTTTCGTTCCCGTTCTTATTATTATTATTATTATTATTATTATTATTCTTCCTTCTTCCGACTGGGAGTCTATGGCAGCCCATAGAACCGATTGCGGGAAAGTTGTTTTGGTTTGACATTCTGATAGAGGACCGTCTCAACATTAAATACACCAATTTTGGTGTTTCTAAGTCATTCCCTCTAGCGCCACCACCTGTCCAAAATTTCACTTTTATTTTGCTAATAACTTTTGAACCGTAAGGCCAATCAGCGAAATTCTTTTTTCCACTGATTCCTGAGCTCATGGCGATTCGATTGCACCCTATGACGTCATTTGCCGTCATAAAAATATGGCCGCCATCTTGAATTTTCAAAAAAAGCTACTTTTTCGAACTCGTCCTAGACGGTTTGTCCGATTTGCACGAAAATTGAACCAGATCATCTTCAGGTAGTGCTGACAAAAAGTTATGGAATTCAAATGGATTCGTCAAACCGTTTTCGATAAACGCACGAATACATTTTACGTAGCGCTAGCAAAAACAGTCGTAAGGCCGTATCTCCGCAACGGTTTATCGTATTCAGACCAAACTTGGTACTTGTACTCACAAGCATGACCTGAGGCTACATGCTGTGTTTCGGCGCAGCGCCACCTACTGGTCCGGAGATATGAAAAATGGCTATTTTTGCTTATAACTTCTGAACAGTTTGTCCAAAAATCATACAATTGGTCTCGTTAGATTCAGGGCAACATGCCGAGTCGACTGATATCCAATTTGACCATATCGGTCATTTTGGCTGTCGGCCATTTTGAATTTTGTGCTAAAATTCTGTATTTTATGAACGCATGAACGGATTGTTACGAAACGTGGTATGGGTCATCAGCACAATGCCCTGAATGAGCCTGAGAAGTTTCGAAACAGCGCCACCTAGTGGTGAATTTTTTTTTTCAAATGCTTATAACTTTGGGTGTGGTCGACTTATTTTCACGAAACTCATCTTTTTAGACTCCTGAATCATTGCCGAGTCCTACGATACCAAACATGCTAGGTTTTGCCTTACGGTTTGTGTAGCGTTGTGATTTAGCGCTTAAAAAACATTAGGCTATATCTTCGAAACCGCTTGTCCGATCGAGACGAAACCACCGTCAGAAGTTTGGAAACATAGGTCGATAGCTATACGCCAATGCCCAAATGCTAAAATATTGATGTTTAGGGGTAGTAAAATTCAAACAAAGTCATGTGTCAGTCATTTTTTACGTGTTTTTTCATATAAATGTTTATAACTCTAAAGCAAATTGAGATATTTTCACCAAAACTGACACACATATGTATGGGCTCACTCTGAGGACACGTAAAAAAAATTGTGGGACTGAGCCTCTTGGTGGCGCTATAATAGAACAAAACATGAAATTCCCATTGACTTCAATACAGTTTTGTGAGATAAAATGCTATTTTCATTCAAAACCTACTTTTTCGAACTCCTCCCACACCGTTTGTCCGATTTTCACCAAAATCGAATCGTATCATCCCCAGACTGTGCCGACTAAAAGTTATGGATTTCGTGTCAATTGACGAAACCGTTTTCGTATAGCGCAGCAGCAAATTTGAGGCATGATGCTAATAGCACTATTCAGGCTTTATCTCTGCAATGCCTTGACATATTGACACCAAACTTTGTATGTGTCATTGTCTCCTCACTCTGACCACATCACATCAGTTTTGTAACTGCGCCACCTATTTGTCGAAAGTGATAATCCATTAAATCATATTTTTAATTACTGTTTCTATGATTTTTCAGCCATTTCGTCTAAAATCCTCTTTAAATGTCTTTAATTGCTCATTGTTGCAGTTGGTCTGACACTTTCAGACATGTCGGCATGTCTTGTCGTCTTATTCTGCTTGGCCCCGGTAATTGCTGCTTGCAGCTATATTTAGGGGCCAAGCACCGAAGGTGCGGAGGCACCTATTGTATCTGTTCCGTTTCTTATTATTATTATTATTATTATTATTATTATTATTCTTCCGCCATGGGAGTCTATGGCAGCCCATAGAACCGATTGCGGGAAAGTTGTTTTGGTTTGACATTCTGATAGAGGACCGTCTCAACATTAAATACACCAATTTTGGTGTTTCTAAGTCATTCCCTCTAGCGCCACCACCTGTCCAAAGTTTCACTTTTACTTTGCTAATAACTTTTGAACCGTAAGGCCAATCAGCGAAATTCTTTTTTTCTCTGATTCCGGAGCTCATGGCGATTCGATTGCACCCTATGACGTCATTTTCCGTCATAAAAATATGGCCGCCATCTTGAATTTTCAAAAAAAGCTACTTTTTCGAACTCGTCCTAGACGGTTTGTCCGATTTGCACGAAAATTTAACCAGATCATCTTCAGGTAGTGCTGACAAAAAGTTATGGAATTCAAATGGATTCGTCAAACCGTTTTCGATAAACGCACAAATACATTTTACGTAGCGCTAGCAAAAACAGTCGTAAGGCCGTATCTCCGCAACGGTTTATCGTATTCAGACCAAACTTGGTACTTGTACTCACAAGCATGACCTGAGGCTACATGCTGTGTTTCGGCGCAGCGCCACCTACTGGTCCGGAGATATGAAAAATGGCTATTTTTGCTTATAACTTCTGAACAGTTTGTCCAAAAATCATACAATTGGTCTCGTTAGATTCAGGGCAACATGCCGAGTCGACTGATATCCAATTTGACCATATCGGTCATTTTGGCTGTCGGCCATTTTGAATTTTGTGCTAAAATTCTGTATTTTATGAACGCATGAACGGATTGTTACGAAACGTGGTATGGGTCATCAGCACAATGCCCTGAATGAGCCTGAGAAGTTTCGAAACAGCGCCACCTAGTGGTGAATTTTTTTTTTCAAATGCTTATAACTTTGGGTGTGGT
This sequence comes from Scardinius erythrophthalmus, assembly GCF_964197995.2. Classification (NCBI taxonomy): domain Eukaryota; kingdom Metazoa; phylum Chordata; class Actinopteri; order Cypriniformes; family Leuciscidae; genus Scardinius; species Scardinius erythrophthalmus. The sequence continues at coordinate 231,482 of NW_028296505.1, read as the reverse complement.
CGACTTATTTTCACGAAACTCATCTTTTTAGACTCCTGAATCGTTGCCGAGTCCTACGATACCAAACATGCTAGGTTTTGCCTTACGGTTTGTGTAACGTTGTGATTTAGCGCTTAAAAAACATTTGGCTATATCTTTGAAACCGCTAGTCCGATCGAGACGAAACCACCGTCAGAAGTTTGGAAACATAGGTCGATAGCTATACGCCAATGCCCAAATGCGAAAATATTGATGTTTAGGGGTACTAATTTCCAATCAAAGTCATGTGTCAGTCATTTTTTTCGTGTTTTTTCATATAAATGTCTATAACTCCGAAGCGAATTGAGATATTTTCACCAAAATTGACACACATATGTATGGGCTCACTCTGAGGACACGTAAAAAAAATTGTGGGACTGAGCCTCTTGGTGGCGCTATAATTGAACAAAATATGAAATTCCCATTGACTTCAATACAGTTTTGTGAAATAAAATGCTATACTAAACAAATGCATTGGTGTAATATTACGAAACTCAGATTGTGTCATCAGCACCATCCCCTGAAGGCAACCAAAATATTTCAAGACAGCGCCACCTAGTGGTCAAAAGTTATAACAAAATTTCCAAAAAGGCTAATAACTTTTGAATAAATCTGGCTATTGAAATGCCACGGGTCTTAATAGATTCCTTGGGTCAAGCCGAGAACATAGATACCAAGTTTTCCTTATTTGGCCAAACTTCCTGTCCGCCATCTTGATTTTCATTCAAAACCTACTTTTTCGAACTCCTCCTAGACCGTTTGTCCGATTTTCACCAAAATCGAATCGTATCATCTCCAGACTGTGCCGACAAAAAGTTATGGATTTCGTGTCGATTGATGAAACCGTTTTCGTATAGCACAGCAGCAAAGTTGAGGCATGATGCCAAAATGACTATTCAGGCTTTATATCTGCAATGCCTCGACATATTGACACAAAACTTTGTATGTGTCACTGTCTCCTTACTCTGACCACACCACATCAATTTCGTAACAGCGCCACCTTTTGGTCAAAAGTGACAATCCATTAAATCATATTTTGAATCACTTTTTACATGATTTTTCAGCCATTTCGCCTAAAATCCTCTTTAAATGTCTTTAATTGCTCATTGTTGCAGTTGGTCTGACACTTTCAGACATGTTGGCATGTCTTGTCGTCTTATTCTGCTTGGCCCCGGTAATTGCTGCTTGCAGCTATATTTATTATTATTATTATTATTCTTCTTCCGACTGGGCGTCTATGGCAGCCCATAGAACCGATTGCGGGAAAGTTGTTTTGGTTTGACATTCTGATAGAGGACAGTCCCAACATTAAATACACCAATTTTTGTGTTTCTAAGTCATTCCCTCTAGCGCCACCACCTGTCCAAAGTTTCACTTTTATTTTGCTAATAACTTTTGAACCGTAAGGCCAATCAACAAAATTCTTTTTTCATCTGATTCCTGAGCTTATGCCGATTCGATTGCATCCTATTACTTCATTTTCCGTAATAAAAATATGGCCGCCATTTTGAATCATTCGAAAAACCTACTTTTTCGAACTCGTCCTAGACGGTTTGTCCGATTTGCACGAAAATTGAACCAGATCATCTTCAGGGAGTGCTGACAAAAAGTTATGGAATTCAAATTGATTCGTCAAACCGTTTTCGATAAACGCTCGAACAAATTTTACGTAGCGCCTGCAAAAACAGTCGTAAGGCTGTATCTCCGCAACGGTTTATCGTATTCAGACCAAACTTGGTACATGTCATCACAAGCATGACCTGAGGCTACATGCTGCGTTTCGGCGCAGCGCCACCTACTGGTCCGGAGATATGAAAAATGGCTATTTTTGCTTATAACTTCTGAACTGTTTGTCCAAAAATCATAAAATTGGTCTCGTTAGATTCAGGGCGACATGCCGAGTCGACTGATATCCAATTTTACCATATCGGCCATTTTGACTGTCGGCCATTTTGAATTATGTGCTAAAATGCTGTATTTTAGGAACGCATGAACGGATTGTTACAAAACTTGGCATGGGTCATCAGCACGATGTCCTGAAGGAGCGTGAGAAGTTTCGAAACAGCGCCACCTAGTGGTGAATTTTTTTTTTCAAACGCTTATAACTTTGGGTTTGGTCGACTTATTTTCACGAGACTCATCTAATTAGACTCCTGAAACCTTGCCGAGTCCTACGATACCAAACATGCTAGGTTTCGCCTTACGGTTTGTGTAGCGTTGTGATTTAGCGCTTAAAAAACATTAGGCTATATCTTCAAAACCGTTTGTCCGATCGAGACGAAACCACCGTCAGAAGTTTGGAAACATAGGTCGATAGCTATACGCCAATGCCCAAATGCGAAAATATTGATGTTTAGGGGTACTAATTTCCAATCAAAGTCATGTGTCAGTCATTTTTTTCGTGTTTTTTCATATAAATGTCTATAACTCCGAAGCAAATTCAGATTTTTGCACCAAAATCGACACATATATGTATGGGCTCACTCTGAGGACACATAAAAAAAATGGTGTGACTGAGCCTCTTGGTGGCGCTATAATAGAACAAAACATGAAATTCCCATTGACTTCAATACAGTTTTGTGAAATAAAATGCTATTTTCATTCAAAACCTACTTTTTCGAACTCCTCCCACACCGTTTGTCCGATTTTCACCAAAATCGAATCATATCATCTCCAGACTGTGCCGACTAAAAGTTATGGATTTCGTGTCGATTGACGAAACCGTTTTCGTATAGCGCAGCAGCAAATTTGAGGCATGATGATAAAAGCACTATTCAGGCTTTATCTCTGCAATGCCTTGACATATTGACACCAAACTTTGTATGTGTCATTGTCTCCTCACTCTGACCACATCACATCAGTTTTGTAACTGCGCCACCTATTTGTCAAAAGTGATAATCAATTAAATCATATTTTTAATTGCTGTTTCTATGATTTTTCAGCCATTTCGTCTAAAATCCTCTTTAAATGTCTTTAATTGCTCATTGTTGCAGTTGGTCTGACACTTTCAGACATGTTGGCATGTCTTGTCGTCTTATTCTGCTTGGCCCCGGTAATTGCTGCTTGCAGCTATATTTATTATTATTATTATTATTATTCTTCCGCCATGGGAGTCTATGGCAGCCCATAGAACCGATTGCGGGAAAGTTGTTTTGGTTTGACATTCTGATAGAGGACCGTCTCAACATTAAATACACCAATTTTGGTGTTTCTAAGTCATTCCCTCTAGCGCCACCACCTGTCCAAAGTTTCACTTTTATTTTGCTAATAACTTTTGAACCAAAAGGCCAATCAGCGAAATTCTTTTTTCCTCTGATTCCTGAGCTCATGGCGATTCGATTGCACCCTATGACGTCATTTGCCGTCATAAAAATATGGCCGCCATCTTGAATTTTCAAAAAAAGCTACTTTTTCGAACTCGTCCTAGACGGTTTGTCCGATTTGCACGAAAATTGAACCAGATCATCTTCAGGTAGTGCTGACAAAAAGTTATGGAATTCAAATGGATTCGTCAAACCGTTTTCAATAAACGCACAAATACATTTTACGTAGCGCTAGCAAAAACAGTCGTAAGGCCGTATCTCCGCAACGGTTTATCGTATTCAGACCAAACTTGGTACTTGTACTCACAAGCATGACCTGAGGCTACATGCTGTGTTTCGGCGCAGCGCCACCTACTGGTCCGGAGATATGAAAAATGGCTATTTTTGCTTATAACTTCTGAACAGTTTGTCCAAAAATCATACAATTGGTCTTGTTAGATTCAGGGCAACATGCCGAGTCGACTGATATCCAATTTGACCATATCGGTCATTTTGGCTGTCGGCCATTTTGAATTTTGTGCTAAAATTCTGTATTTTATGAACGCATGAACGGATTGTTACGAAACGTGGTATGGGTCATCAGCACAATGCCCTGAATGAGCCTGAGAAGTTTCGAAACAGCGCCACCTAGTGGTGAATTTTTTTTTTCAAATGCTTATAACTTTGGGTGTGGTCGACTTATTTTCACGAAACTCATCTTTTTAGACTCCTGAATCGTTGCCGAGTCCTACGATACCAAACATGCTAGGTTTCGCCTTACGGTTTGTGTAGCGTTGTGATTTAGCGCTTAAAAAACATTTGGCTATATCTTTGAAACCGCTAGTCCGATCGAGACGAAACCACCGTCAGAAGTTTGGAAACATAGGTCGATAGCTATACGCCAATGCCCAAATGCGAAAATATTGATGTTTAGGGGTACTAATTTCCAATCAAAGTCATGTGTCAGTCATTTTTTTCGTGTTTTTTCATATAAATGTCTATAACTCCGAAGCGAATTGAGATATTTTCACCAAAATTGACACACATATGTATGGGCTCACTCTGAGGACACGTAAAAAAAATTGTGGGACTGAGCCTCTTGGTGGCGCTATAATTGAACAAAATATGAAATTCCCATTGACTTCAATACAGTTTTGTGAAATAAAATGCTATACTAAACAAATGCATTGGTGTAATATTACGAAACTCAGATTGTGTCATCAGCACCATCCCCTGAAGGCAACCAAAATATTTCAAGACAGCGCCACCTAGTGGTCAAAAGTTATAACAAAATTTCCAAAAAGGCTAATAACTTTTGAATAAATCTGGCTATTGAAATGCCACGGGTCTTAATAGATTCCTTGGGTCAAGCCGAGAACATAGATACCAAGTTTTCCTTATTTGGCCAAACTTCCTGTCCGCCATCTTGATTTTCATTCAAAACCTACTTTTTCGAACTCCTCCTAGACCGTTTGTCCGATTTTCACTAAAATCGAATCGTATCATCTCCAGACTGTGCCGACAAAAAGTTATGGATTTCGTGTCGATTGATGAAACCGTTTTCGTATAGCACAGCAGCAAAGTTGAGGCATGATGCCAAAATGACTATTCAGGCTTTATATCTGCAAAGCCTCGACATATTGACACAAAACTTTGTATGTGTCACTGTCTACTTACTCTGACCACACCACATCAATTTCGTAACAGCGCCACCTTTTGGTCAAAAGTGACAATCCATTAAATCATATTTTGAATCACTTTTTACATGATTTTTCAGCCATTTCGCCTAAAATCCTCTTTAAATGTCTTTAATTGCTCATTGTTGCAGTTGGTCTGACACTTTCAGACATGTTGGCATGTCTTGTCGTCTTATTCTGCTTGGCCCCGGTAATTGCTGCTTGCAGCTATATTTATTATTATTCTTCTTCTTCTTCCGCCATGGGAGTCTATGGCAGCCCATAGAACCGATTGCGGGAAAGTTGTTTTGGTTTGACATTCTGATAGAGGACAGTCCCAACATTAAATACACCAATTTTTGTGTTTCTAAGTCATTCCCTCTAGCGCCACCACCTGTCCAAAGTTTCACTTTTATTTTGCTAATAACTTTTGAACCGTAAGGCCAATCAACAAAATTCTTTTTTCCTCTTATTTCTGAGCTCATGCCGATTCGATTGCACCCTATGACGTCATTTTCCGTCATATAAATATGGCCGCCATTTTTAATTTTCTGAAAAAGCTACTTTTTCGAACTCGTCCTAGACGGTTTGTCCGATTTGCACGAAAATTGAACCAGATCATCTTCAGGCAGTGCTGACCAAAAGTTATGGAATTCAAATTGATTCGTCAAACCGTTTTCAATAAACGCACGAACAAATTTTACGTAGCGCCTGCAAAAACAGTCGTAAGGCTGTATCTCTGCAACGGTTTATCGTATTCAGACCAAACTTGGTACATGTCATCACAAGCATGACCTGAGGCTACATGCTGCGTTTCGGCGCAGCGCCACCTACTGGTCCGGAGATATGAAAAATGGCTATTTTTGCTTATAACTTCTGAACAGTTTGTCCAAAAATCATAAAATTGGTCTCGTTAGATTCAGGGCGACATGCCGAGTCGACTGATATCCAATTTTACCATATCGGCCATTTTGACTGTCGGCCATTTTGAATTATGTGCTAAAATGCTGTATTTTATGAACGCATGAACGGATTGTTACGAAACTTGGCATGGGTCATTAGCACGATGTCCTGAAGGAGTGTGAGAAGTTTCGAAACAGCGCCACCTAGTGGGGAATTTTTTTTTTCAAATGCTTATAACTTTGGGTGCGGTCGACTTATTTTCACGAGACTCATCTAATTAGACTCCTGAAACCTTGCCGAGTCCTACGATACCAAACATGCTAGGTTTCGCCTTACGGTTTGTGTAGCGTTGTGATTTAGCGCTTAAAAAACATTAGGCTATATCTTCGAAACCGCTTGTCCGATCGAGACGAAACCACCGTCAGAAGTTTGGAAACATAGGTCGATAGCTAAACACCAATGCCCAAATGCGAAAATATTGATGTTTAGGGGTAGTAAAATTCAAACAAAGTCATGTGTCAGTCATTTTTTACGTGTTTTTTCATATAAATGTTTATAACTCTAAAGCAAATTGAGATATTTTCACCAAAACTGACACACATATGTATGGGCTCACTCTGAGGACACGTAAAAAAAATTGTGGGACTGAGCCTCTTGGTGGCGCTATAATAGAACAAAACATGAAATTCCCATTGACTTCAATACAGTTTTGTGAGATAAAATGCTATTTTCATTCAAAACATACTTTTTCGAACTCCTCCCACACCGTTTGTCCGATTTTCACCAAAATCGAATCGTATCATCCCCAGACTGTGCCGACTAAAAGTTATGGATTTCGTGTCAATTGACGAAACCGTTTTCGTATAGCGCAGCAGCAAATTTGAGGCATGATGCTAATAGCACTATTCAGGCTTTATCTCTGCAATGCCTTGACATATTGACACCAAACTTTGTATGTGTCATTGTCTCCTCACTCTGACCACATCACATCAGTTTTGTAACTGTGCCACCTATTTGTCGAAAGTGATAATCCATTAAATCATATTTTTAATTACTGTTTCTATGATTTTTCAGCCATTTCGTCTAAAATCCTCTTTAAATGTCTTTAATTGCTCATTGTTGCAGTTGGTCTGACACTTTCAGACATGTCGGCATGTCTTGTCGTCTTATTCTGCTTGGCCCCGGTAATTGCTGCTTGCAGCTATATTTATTATTATTATTCTTCCTTCTTCCGACTGGGAGTCTATGGCAGCCCATAGAACCGATTGCGGGAAAGTTGTTTTGGTTTGACATTCTGATAGAGGACCGTCTCAACATTAAATACACCAATTTTGGTGTTTCTAAGTCATTCCCTCTAGCGCCACCACCTGTCCAAAATTTCACTTTTATTTTGCTAATAACTTTTGAACCGTAAGGCCAATCAGCGAAATTCTTTTTTCCACTGATTCCTGAGCTCATGGCGATTCGATTGCACCCTATGACGTCATTTGCCGTCATAAAAATATGGCCGCCATCTTGAATTTTCAAAAAAAGCTACTTTTTCGAACTCGTCCTAGACGGTTTGTCCGATTTGCACGAAAATTGAACCAGATCATCTTCAGGTAGTGCTGACAAAAAGTTATGGAATTCAAATGGATTCGTCAAACCGTTTTCGATAAACGCACGAATACATTTTACGTAGCGCTAGCAAAAACAGTCGTAAGGCCGTATCTCCGCAACGGTTTATCGTATTCAGACCAAACTTGGTACTTGTACTCACAAGCATGACCTGAGGCTACATGCTGTGTTTCGGCGCAGCGCCACCTACTGGTCCGGAGATATGAAAAATGGCTATTTTTGCTTATAACTTCTGAACAGTTTGTCCAAAAATCATACAATTGGTCTCGTTAGATTCAGGGCAACATGCCGAGTCGACTGATATCCAATTTGACCATATCGGTCATTTTGGCTGTCGGCCATTTTGAATTTTGTGCTAAAATTCTGTATTTTATGAACGCATGAACGGATTGTTACGAAACGTGGTATGGGTCATCAGCACAATGCCCTGAATGAGCCTGAGAAGTTTCGAAACAGCGCCACCTAGTGGTGAATTTTTTTTTTCAAATGCTTATAACTTTGGGTGTGGTCGACTTATTTTCACGAAACTCATCTTTTTAGACTCCTGAATCATTGCCGAGTCCTACGATACCAAACATGCTAGGTTTTGCCTTACGGTTTGTGTAGCGTTGTGATTTAGCGCTTAAAAAACATTTGGCTATATCTTTGAAACCGCTAGTCCGATCGAGACGAAACCACCGTCAGAAGTTTGGAAACATAGGTCGATAGCTATACGCCAATGCCCAAATGCGAAAATATTGATGTTTAGGGGTACTAATTTCCAATCAAAGTCATGTGTCAGTCATTTTTTTCGTGTTTTTTCATATAAATGTCTATAACTCCGAAGCAAATTGAGATTTTTGCACCAAAATCGACACATATATGTATGGGCTCACTCTGAGGACACATAAAAAAAATGGTGGGACTGAGCCTCTTGGTGGCGCTATAATAGAACAAAACATGAAATTCCCATTGACTTCAATGCAGTTTTGTGAAATAAAATGCTATACTAAACAAATGCATTGGTGTAATATTACGAAACTCAGAATGTGCCATCAGCACCATCCCCTGAAGGTACCCAAAATATTTAGAGACAGCGCCACCTAGTGGTCAAAAGTTATAACAACATTTCCAAAACTGCTAATAACTTTTGAATACATCGGCCTATGTAAATGCCACTGGTCTTAATAGATTCCTTGGGTCAAGCCGAGAACATAGATACCAAATTTTCCTTATTTGGTCAAACTTCTTGTCCGCCATCTTGATTTTCATTCAAAACCTACTTTTTCGAACTCCTCCTAGACCGTTTGTCCGATTTTCACCAAAATCGAATCGTATCATCTCCAGACCGTGCCGACTAAAAGTTATGGATTTCGTGTCGATAGACGAAACCGTTTTCGTATAGCGCAGCAGCAAAGTTGAGGCATGATGCTAATAGCATTAATTAAGGCTTTATCTCTGCAATGCCTTGACATATTGACACCAAACTTTGTATGTGTCATTGTAACTTCACTCTGACCACATCACATCAGTTTTGTAACTGCGCCACCTATTGGTCGAAAGTGATAATCCATCAAATCATATTTTTATTTATTGTTTCTATGATTTTTCAGGCATTTTGCCTAAAATCCTCTTTAAATGTCTTTAATTGCTCATTGTTGCAGTTGGTCTGACACTTTCAGACATGTCGGCATGTCTTGTCGTCTTATTCAGCTTGGCCCCGGTAATGGCTGCTTGCAGCTATATTTATTATTATTATTATTCTTCCTTCTTCCGACTGGGAGTCTATGGCAGCCCATAGAACCGATCGCGGGAAAGTTGTAATGATTTGACATTCTAATAGAGGACAGTCCCAACATTAAATACACCAATTTTGGTGTGTCTAAGTCTTTCCCTCTAGCGCCACCAACTGTCCAAAGTTGCACTCATGTTTATGCTAATAACTTTTGAATCACAAGGGCTAGAAACAAAATTCTTTTTTCCTCTGATTCCTGAGCTCATGACGATTCGATTGCACCCTATGACGTCATTTTCCGTCATAATAATTTTTCCGCCATTTTGAATTTTTCAAAAAACCTACTTTTTCGAACTCCTCCTAGGCCGTTGCTCCAATTTCCACGAAAATTGAACCAGATCATCTTCAGACCATGCCGACAAAAAGTTATGGAATTCGTGTTGATTCGTCAAACCGTTTTCGAATACCGCGCAAACAAATTTTATGTAGCGCTTGCGAAAACAGACACAAGCCTGTATCTCCGCAACGCTTTATCGTATTCAGACCAAACTAAGCACATATCATCACAAGCATGACCTGAGCCTACATGCTGCGTTTCGTCGCAGTGCCACCCTCTGGTCCGGAGATATGAAAAATGGCTTTTTTTGCTTATAACTTCTGAATGGTTTGTCCAAAAATCATAAAAGTGGTCTCGTTAGATTCAAGGCATCATGCTGAGTCGACTGATATCCAATTTTCCCAGATCAGCCATTTTGGCTGTCGGCCATTTTGAATTATGTGCTAAAATGCTGTATTTTAGGAATGCATCAACGTATCGTTATGAAACTCGGTATGGGTCATCAGCACGATGTCCTGAAGGAGCCTGAGAAGTTTCGAAACAGTGCCATCTAGTGGTGAATTTTTTTCCCCAAATGCTTCCAAATGCTTATAACTTTGGGTGTGGTCAACTTATTTTCACAGGACTCATCTCTTTAGACTCCTGAATCGTTGCCGAGTCCAACGATACCAAACATGTTAGGTTTCGCCTTATGGTTTGTGTAGCGTTGTGATTTAGCGCTTAAAAAACATTTGGCTATATCTTTGAAACCGCTTGTCCGATCGAGACGAAACCACCTTCAGAAGTTTGGAAACATAGGTCGATAGTGTAACGTTAATGCCCAAATGCGAAAATATTGATGTTTAGGGGTAGTAATATTCAATCAAAGTCATGTGTCAGTCATTTTTTACGTGTTTTTTCATATAAATGTCTATAACTCCGAAGCAAATTGAGATTTTTGCACCAAAATCGACACATATATGTATGGGCTCACTCTGAGGACACATAAAAAAAATGGTGGGACTGAGCCTCTTGGTGGTGCTATAATAGAACAAAACATGAAATTCCCATTGACTTCAATGCAGTTTTGTGAAATAAAATGCTATACTTAACAAATGCATTGGTGTAATATTACGAAACTCAGAATGTGCCATCAGCACCATCCCCTGAAGGTACCCAACATATTTAGAGACAGCGCCACCTAGTGGTCAAAAGTTATAACAACATTTCCAATACTGCTAATAACTTTTGAATACATCGGCCTATGTAAATGCCACTGGTCTTAATAGATTCCTTGGGTCAAGCCGAGAACATAGATACCAAATTTTCCTTATTTGGTCAAACTTCTTGTCCGCCATCTTGATTTTCATTCAAAACCTACTTTTTCGAACTCCTCCTAGACCGTTTGTCCGATTTTCACCAAAATCGAATCGTATCATCTCCAGACCGTGCCGACTAAAAGTTATGGATTTCGTGTCGACAGACGAAACCGTTTTCGTATAGCGCAGCAGCAAAGTTGAGGCATGATGCTAATAGCACTATTCAGGCTTTATCTCTGCAATGCCTTGACATATTGACACCAAACTTTGTATGTGTCATTGTCACTTCACTCTGACCACATCACATCAGTTTTGTAACTGTGCCACCTATTGGTCGAAAGTGATAATCCATAAAATCATATTTTTAATTATTGTTTCTATGATTTTTCAGGCATTTTGCATAAAATCCTCTTTAAAGTCTATAATTGCTCATTGTTGCAGTTGGTCTGACACTTTCAGACATGTTGGCATGTCTTGTCGTCTTATTCTGCTTGGCCCCGGTAATTGCTGCTTGCAGCTATATTTAGGGGCCAAGCACCGAAGGTGCGTAGGCACCTATTGTATCTGTTCCCGTTCTTATTAGGGGCCAAGCACCGAAGGTGCGGAGGCACCTATTGTATCTGTTCCCGTTCTTATTATTATTCTTCTTCTTCCGCCATGGGAGTCTATGGCAGCCCATAGAACCGATTGCGGGAAAGTTGTTTTGGTTTGACATTCTGATAGAGGACAGTCCCAACATTAAGTACACCAATTTTGGTGTGTCTAAGTCATTCCCTCTAGCGCCACCACCTGTCCAAAGTTTCACTTTTACTTTGCTAATAACTTTTGAACCGTAAGGCCAATCAGCGAAATCCTTTTTTCCTCTGATTCCTGAGCTCATGACGATTCGATTGCACCCTATGACGTCATTTTCCGTCATAAAAACATGGCCGCCATTTTGAATTTTCCTAAAAAGCTACTTTTTCGAACTCGTCCTAGACGGTTTGTCCGATTTGCACGAAAATTGAATCGGATCATCTTCAGGCAGTGGTGACAAAAAGTTATTAAAATCTTTTTGATTCGTCAAACCGTTTTCGATAAACGCTCGAACAAATTTTACGTGGCGCTTACAAAAACAGTCGTAAGGCTGTATCTCCGCAACGGTTTATCGTATTCAGACCAAACTTGGTACATGTCATCACAAGCATGACCTGAGGCTACATGCTGCGTTTCGCCGCAGCGCCACCTACTGGTCCGGAGATATGAAAAATGGCTATTTTTGCTTATAACTTCTGAACAGTTTGTCCAAAAATCATAAAATTGGTCTTGATAGATTCAGGGCGTCATGCCGAGTCGACTGATATCCAATTTTGCCATATCGGCCAATTTGACTGTCGGCCATTTTGAATTTTGTGCTAAAATGCTGTATTTTAACAACGCATGAACGGATTATTACGAAACTTGGTATGGGTCATCAGCACGATGTCCTGAAGGAGTGTGAGAAGTTTCGAAACAGCGCCACCTAGTGGTGAATTTTTTTTTTCAAATGCTTATAACTTTGGGTGTGATCGACTTATTTTCACGAAACTCATCTCATTGGACTCCTGAATTGTTGCCGAGTCCAACGATACCAAACATGTTAGGTTTCGCCTAACGGTTTGTGTAGCATTGTGATTTAGCGCTTAAAAAACATTAGGCTATATCTTCGAAACCGTTTGTCCGATTGAGACGAAACCACCGTCAGAAGTTTGGAAACATAGGTCGATAGCTATACGCCAATGCCCAAATGTGAAAATATTGATGTTTAGGGGTAGTAATATTCAATCAAAGTCATGTGTCAGTCATTTTTTACGTGTTTTTTCATATAAATGTCTATAACTCCGAAGCAAATTGAGATTATTGCACCAAAATCGACACATATATGTATGGGCTCACTCTGATGACACATAAAAAAAATGGTGGGACTGAGCCTCTTGGTGGCGCTATAATAGAACAAAACATGAAATTCCCATTGATTTCAATAGAGTTTTGTGAAATAAAATGCTATACTAAACAAATGCATTGGTGTAATATTACGAAACTCAGAATGTGCCTTCAGCACCATCCCCTGAAGGTACTCAAAATATTTCGAAACAGCGCCACCTAGTGGTCAAAAGTTATAACAAAATTTCCAAAAAGGCTAATAACTTTTGAATAAATCTGTCTATTGAAATGCCACTGGTCTTAATAGATTCCTTGGGTAGGGCCGAGAACATAGATACCAAGTTTTCCTTATTTGGCCGAACTTCCTGTCCGCCATCTTGATGTTCAGTCAAAACCTACTTTTTCGAACTCCTCCTAGACCGTTTGTCCGATTTTCACCAAAATCGAATCGTATCATCTCCAGACCGTGCCGACTAAAAGTTATGGATTTCGTGTCGATAGACAAAACCGTTTTCGTATAGCGCAGCAGCAAAGTTGAGGCATGATGCTAATAGCACTATTCAGGCTTTATCTCTGCAATGCCTTGACATATTGACACCAAACTTTGTATGTGTCATTGTCACTTCACTCTGACCACATCACATCAGTTTTGTAACTGCGCCACCTATTGGTCGAAAGTGATAATCCATAAAATCATATTTTTAATTATTGTTTCTATGATTTTTCAGGCATTTTGCATAAAATCCTCTTTAAAGTCTATAATTGCTCATTGTTGCAGTTGGTCTGACACTTTCAGACATGTTGGCATGTCTTGTCGTCTTATTCTGCTTGGCCCCGGTAATTGCTGCTTGCAGCTATATTTATTATTATTCTTCCTTCTTCCAACTGGGAGTCTATGGCAGCCCATAGAACCGAATGCGGGAAAGTTGTTTTGGTTTGACATTCTGATAGAGGACAGTCCCAACATTAAATACACCAATTTTGGTGTGTCTAAGTAATTCCCTCTAGCGCCACCACCTGTCCAAAGTTTCACTTTTATTTTGCTAATAACTTTTGAACCGTAAGGCCAATCAACAAAATTCTTTTTCTCTCTGATTCCTGAGCTCATGCCAATTCCATTGCACCCTATGACATCATTTCTGTCATAACAATATGGCCGCCATTTTGAATTTATCTAAAAAGCTACTTTTTCGAACTCGTCCTAGACGGTTTGTCCGATTTGCACGAAAATTGAACCAGATCATCTACAGACCATGCTGACAAAAAGTTATGGAATTCAAGTTGATTCGCTTAACAGTTTTCGATAAACCCACGAATACATTTTACGTAGCGCTTGCGAAAACAGATGTAAGGCCGTATCTCCGCAACGCTTTATCGGATTCAGACCAAACTTGGTACATGTCATCACAAGCATGACCTGAGGCTACATGCTGTGTTTCGGCGCAGCGCCACTTACTGGTCCGGAGATATGAAAAATGGCTATTTTTGCTTATAACTTCTGAACAGTTTGTCCAAAAATCATAAAATTGGTCTCGTTAGATTCAGGGTAACATGCCGAGTCGACTGATATCCAATATTACCATATCGGCCATTTTGACTGTCGGCCATTTTGAATTTTGTGCTAAAATGCTGTATTTTAAGAACGCATGAACAGATTGTTACGAAACGTGGTATGGGTCATCAGCACAATGCCCTGAATGAGCCTGAGAAGTTTCGAAACAGCGCCACCTAGTGGTGAATTTTTTTTTTCAAATGCTTATAACTTTGGGTGTGGTCGACTTATTTTCACGAAACTCATCTTTTTAGACTCCTGAATCGTTGCCGAGTCCTATGATACCAAACATGCTAGGTTTCGCCTTACGGTTTGTGTAGCGTTGTGATTTAGCGCTTAAAAAACATTTGGCTATATCTTTGAAACCGCTAGTCCGATCGAGACGAAACCACCGTCAGAAGTTTGAAAACATAGGTCGATAGCTATACGCCAATGCCCAATTGCAAAAATATTGATGTTTAGGGGTAGTAAATTCCAAACAAAGTCATGTGTCAGTCATTTTTTACGTGTTTTTTCATATAAATGCCTATAACTCTGAAGCGAATTGAGATATTTTCACCAAAACTGACATACATATGTATGGGCTCACTCTGAGGACACATAAAAAAAATTGTGGGACTTAGCCTCTTGGTGGCGCTATAATAGAATAAAACATGAAATTCCCATTGACTTCAATACAGTTTTGTGAAATAAAATGCTATACTAAACAAATGCATTGGTGTAATATTACAAAACTCAGAATGTGCCATCAGCACCATCCCCTAAAGGTATTCAAAATATTTCGAAACAGCGCCACCTAGTGGTCAAAACTTATAATACATTTCCAAAAAGGCTAATAACTTTTGAATACATCTGGCTACTGAAATGCCACTAGTCTTAATAGATTCCTTGGGTCAAGCCGAGAACATAGATACCAAGTTTACCTTATTTGGCCAAACTTCCTGTCCGCCATCTTGATTTTCATTCAAAACCTACTTTTTCGAACTCCTCCTAGACCGTTTGTCCGATTTTCACCAAAATCGAATCGTATCATCTCCAGACCGTGCCGACTAAAAGTTATGGATTTCGTGTGGATAGACCAAACCGTTTTCGTATAGCGCAGCAGCAAAGTTGAGGCATGATGCTAATAGCACTATTCAGGCTTTATCTCTGCAATGCCTTGACATATTGACACCAAACTTTGTATGTGTCATTGTCACTTCACTCTGACCACATCACATCAGTTTTGTAACTGCGCCACCTATTGGTCGAAAGTGATAATGCATTAAATCATATTTTTATTGACTGTTTCTATGATTTTTCAGCCATTTCGTCTAAAATCCTCTTTAAATGTCTTTAATTGCTCATTGTTGCAGTTGGTCTGACACTTTCAGACATGTTGGCATGTCTTGTCGTCTGATTGTGCTTGGCCCCGATAATTGCTGCTTGCAGCTATATTTAGGGGCCAAGCACCGAAGGTGCGGAGGCACCTATTGTGTTTGTTCCGGTTCTTATTATTAGGGGCCAAGCACCGAAGGTGCGGAGGCACCTATTGTTTTCGTTCCCGTTCTTATTATTATTATTATTATTATTATTATTATTATTCTTCCTTCTTCCGACTGGGAGTCTATGGCAGCCCATAGAACCGATTGCGGGAAAGTTGTTTTGGTTTGACATTCTGATAGAGGACCGTCTCAACATTAAATACACCAATTTTGGTGTTTCTAAGTCATTCCCTCTAGCGCCACCACCTGTCCAAAATTTCACTTTTATTTTGCTAATAACTTTTGAACCGTAAGGCCAATCAGCGAAATTCTTTTTTCCACTGATTCCTGAGCTCATGGCGATTCGATTGCACCCTATGACGTCATTTGCCGTCATAAAAATATGGCCGCCATCTTGAATTTTCAAAAAAAGCTACTTTTTCGAACTCGTCCTAGACGGTTTGTCCGATTTGCACGAAAATTGAACCAGATCATCTTCAGGTAGTGCTGACAAAAAGTTATGGAATTCAAATGGATTCGTCAAACCGTTTTCGATAAACGCACGAATACATTTTACGTAGCGCTAGCAAAAACAGTCGTAAGGCCGTATCTCCGCAACGGTTTATCGTATTCAGACCAAACTTGGTACTTGTACTCACAAGCATGACCTGAGGCTACATGCTGTGTTTCGGCGCAGCGCCACCTACTGGTCCGGAGATATGAAAAATGGCTATTTTTGCTTATAACTTCTGAACAGTTTGTCCAAAAATCATACAATTGGTCTCGTTAGATTCAGGGCAACATGCCGAGTCGACTGATATCCAATTTGACCATATCGGTCATTTTGGCTGTCGGCCATTTTGAATTTTGTGCTAAAATTCTGTATTTTATGAACGCATGAACGGATTGTTACGAAACGTGGTATGGGTCATCAGCACAATGCCCTGAATGAGCCTGAGAAGTTTCGAAACAGCGCCACCTAGTGGTGAATTTTTTTTTTCAAATGCTTATAACTTTGGGTGTGGTCGACTTATTTTCACGAAACTCATCTTTTTAGACTCCTGAATCATTGCCGAGTCCTACGATACCAAACATGCTAGGTTTTGCCTTACGGTTTGTGTAGCGTTGTGATTTAGCGCTTAAAAAACATTTGGCTATATCTTTGAAACCGCTAGTCCGATCGAGACGAAACCACCGTCAGAAGTTTGGAAACATAGGTCGATAGCTATACGCCAATGCCCAAATGCGAAAATATTGATGTTTAGGGGTACTAATTTCCAATCAAAGTCATGTGTCAGTCATTTTTTTCGTGTTTTTTCATATAAATGTCTATAACTCCGAAGCAAATTGAGATTTTTGCACCAAAATCGACACATATATGTATGGGCTCACTCTGAGGACACATAAAAAAAATGGTGGGACTGAGCCTCTTGGTGGCGCTATAATAGAACAAAACATGAAATTCCCATTGACTTCAATGCAGTTTTGTGAAATAAAATGCTATACTAAACAAATGCATTGGTGTAATATTACGAAACTCAGAATGTGCCATCAGCACCATCCCCTGAAGGTACCCAAAATATTTAGAGACAGCGCCACCTAGTGGTCAAAAGTTATAACAACATTTCCAAAACTGCTAATAACTTTTGAATACATCGGCCTATGTAAATGCCACTGGTCTTAATAGATTCCTTGGGTCAAGCCGAGAACATAGATACCAAATTTTCCTTATTTGGTCAAACTTCTTGTCCGCCATCTTGATTTTCATTCAAAACCTACTTTTTCGAACTCCTCCTAGACCGTTTGTCCGATTTTCACCAAAATCGAATCGTATCATCTCCAGACCGTGCCGACTAAAAGTTATGGATTTCGTGTCGATAGACGAAACCGTTTTCGTATAGCGCAGCAGCAAAGTTGAGGCATGATGCTAATAGCATTAATTAAGGCTTTATCTCTGCAATGCCTTGACATATTGACACCAAACTTTGTATGTGTCATTGTAACTTCACTCTGACCACATCACATCAGTTTTGTAACTGCGCCACCTATTGGTCGAAAGTGATAATCCATCAAATCATATTTTTATTTATTGTTTCTATGATTTTTCAGGCATTTTGCCTAAAATCCTCTTTAAATGTCTTTAATTGCTCATTGTTGCAGTTGGTCTGACACTTTCAGACATGTCGGCATGTCTTGTCGTCTTATTCAGCTTGGCCCCGGTAATGGCTGCTTGCAGCTATATTTAGGGGCCAAGCACCGAAGGTGCGGAGGCACCTATTGTTTTCGTTCCCGTTCTTATTATTATTATTATTAGGGGCCAAGCACCGAAGGTGCGGAGGCACCTATTGTTTTCGTTCCCGTTCTTATTATTAGGGGCCAAGCACCGAAGGTGCGGAGGCACCTATTGTATCTGTTCCGTTTCTTATTATTATTAGGGGCCAAGCACCGAAGGTGCGGAGGCACCTATTGTATCTGTTCCGTTTCTTATTATTATTATTATTAGGGGCCAAGCACCGAAGGTGCGGAGGCACCTATTGTATCTGTTCCATTTCTTATTATTATTATTATTCTTCCGCCATGGGAGTCTATGGCAGCCCATAGAACCGATTGCGGGAAAGTTGTTTTGGTTTGACATTCTGATAGAGGACAGTCCCAACATTAAATACACCAATTTTGGTGTGTCTAAGTAATTCCCTCTAGCGCCACCACCTGTCCAAAGTTTCACTTTTGTTTTGCTAATAACTTTTGAACCGTAAGGCCAATCAACAAAATTCTTTTTTCCCCTGATTCCTCAGCTCATGCCGATTCGACGGCACCCTATGACGTCATTTTCCGTCATAAAACATGGCCGCCATTTAGAATTTTCCAAAAAAGCTACTTTTTCGAACTCGTCCTAGACGGTTTGTCCGATTTGCACAAAAATTGAACCAGATCATCTTCAGGCATTGCTGACAAAAAGTTATTAAAAGAAAGTTGATTCGTCAAACCGTTTTTGATAAACGCTCGAACAAATTTTAGGTAGCGCTTGCAAAAACAGTCGTAGGGCTGTATCTCCGCAACGGTTTATTGTATTCAGACCAAACTAGGTACATGTCATCACAAGCATGACCTGAGGCTACATGCTGCGTTTCGGCTCAGCGCCACCTACTGGTCCGGAGATATGAAAAATGGCTATTTTTGCTTATAACTTTTGAACAGTTTGTCCAAAAATCATAAAATTGATCTCGTTAGATTCAGGGCAGCATGCCGAGTCGACTGATATCCAATTTTACCATATCGGCCATTGTGGCTGTCGGCCATTTTGAATTTTGTGCTAAAATGCTGTATTTTAACAACGCATGAACGGATTGTTACGAAACTTGGCATGGGTCATCAGCACGATGCCCTGAAGGAGCCTGAGAAGTTTCGAAACAGCGCCACCTAGTGGTGAATTTTTTTTTCCAAATGCTTATAACTTTGGTTGTGGTTGACTTATTTTCACGAAACTCATGTCATTAGACTCCTGAATCGTTGCCGAGTCCTACGATACCAAACATGCTAGGTTTCGCCCTATGCTTTGTGTAGCGTTGTGATTTAGCGCTTAAAAAACATTTGGCTATATCTTTGAAACCGCTAGTCCGATCGAGACGAAACCACCGTCAGAAGTTTGGAAACATAGGTCGATAGCTATACGCCAATGCCCAAATGCGAAAATATTGATGTTTAGGGGTAGTAATTTCCAATCAAAGTCATGTGTCAGTCATTTTTTTCGTGTTTTTTCATATAAATGTCTATAACTCCGACGCGAATTGAGATATTTTCACCAAAATTGACACACATATGTATGGGCTCACTCTGAGGACATGTAAAAAAAATGGTTTGACTGAGCCTCTTGGTGGCGCTATAATAGAACAAAACATGAAATTCCCATAGACTTCAATACAGTTTTGTGAAATAAAATGCTATACTAAACAAATGCATTGGTTTAATATTATGAAACTCAGTATGTGCCATCAGCACCATACCCTGAAGGTACCCAAAATATTTCGAGACAGCGCCACCTTGTGGTCAAAAGTTATAACAAAATTTACAAAAAGGCTAATTACTTTTGATAACATCTGCCTTTTGAAATACCATTGGTCTTCTTACATTCCTTGGATCAAGCCGAGAACATAGATACCAAGTTTTCCTTATTTGGCCTATTTTCCTGTGCACCATCTTGATTTTTATTCAAAACCTACTTTTTCGAACTCCTCCTACACCGTTTGTCCGATTTTCACCAAAATCGAATCGTATTATCTCCAGACCGTGCCGACTAAAAGTTATTGATTTCGTGTCGATTGACGAAACCGTTGTCGTATACCGCAGCAGCAAAGTTGAGGCATGATGCCAAAGGCACTATTCAGGCTTTATCTCTGCAATGCCTTGACATATTGACACCAAACTTTGTATGTGTCATTGTCACTTCACTCTGACCGCATCACATCAGGTTTGTAACTGCGCCACCTATTGGTTGAAAGTGATAATCCATTAAATCATATTTTTATTTACTGTTTCTATGATTTTTCAGGCATTTGGCCTAAAATACTCTTTAATGTCTTTAATTGCTCATTGTTGCAGTTGGTCTGACACTTTCAGCAATGTTGGCATGTCTTGTCATCTGATTGTGCTTGGCCCCGGTAATGGCTGCTTGCAGCTATATTTATTATTATTATTATTCTTCCGCCATGGGAGTCTATGGCAGCCCATAGAACCGATTGCGGGAAAGTTGTTTTGGTTTGACATTCTGATAGAGGACCGTCTCAACATTAAATACACCAATTTTGGTGTTTCTAAGTCATTCCCTCTAGCGCCACCACCTGTCCAAAGTTTCACTTTTATTTTGCTAATAACTTTTGAACCGTAAGGCCAATCAGCGAAATTCTTTTTTCCTCTGATTCCTGAGCTCATGGCGATTCGATTGCACCCTATGACGTCATTTGCCGTCATAAAAATATGGCCGCCATCTTGAATTTTCAAAAAAAGCTACTTTTTCGAACTCGTCCTAGACGGTTTGTCCGATTTGCACGAAAATTGAACCAGATCATCTTCAGGTAGTGTTGACAAAAAGTTATGGAATTCAAATGGATTCGTCAAACCGTTTTCAATAAACGCACAAATACATTTTACGTAGCGCTAGCAAAAACAGTCGTAAGGCCGTATCTCCGCAACGGTTTATCGTATTCAGACCAAACTTGGTACATGTACTCACAAGCATGACCTGAGGCTACATGCTGTGTTTCGGCGCAGCGCCACCTACTGGTCCGGAGATATGAAAAATGGCTATTTTTGCTTATAACTTCTGAACAGTTTGTCCAAAAATCATACAATTGGTCTCGTTAGATTCAGGGCAACATGCCGAGTCGACTGATATCCAATTTGACCATATCGGTCATTTTGGCTGTCGGCCATTTTGAATTTTGTGCTAAAATTCTGTATTTTATGAACGCATGAACGGATTGTTACGAAACGTGGTATGGGTCATCAGCACAATGCCCTGAATGAGCCTGAGAAGTTTCGAAACAGCGCCACCTAGTGGTGAATTTTTTTTTTCAAATGCTTATAACTTTGGGTGTGGTCGACTTATTTTCACGAAACTCATCTTTTTAGACTCCTGAATCGTTGCCGAGTCCTACGATACCAAACATGCTAGGTTTTGCCTTACGGTTTGTGTAGCGTTGTGATTTAGCGCTTAAAAAACATTTGGCTATATCTTTGAAACCGCTAGTCCGATCGAGACGAAACCACCGTCAGAAGTTTGGAAACATAGGTCGATAGCTATCCGCCAATGCCCAAATGCGAAAATATTGATGTTTAGGGGTACTAATTTCCAATCAAAGTCATGTGTCAGTCATTTTTTTCGTGTTTTTTCATATAAATGTCTATAACTCCGAAGCGAATTGAGATATTTTCACCAAAATTGACACACATATGTATGGGCTCACTCTGAGGACACGTAAAAAAAATTGTGGGACTGAGCCTCTTGGTGGCGCTATAATTGAACAAAATATGAAATTCCCATTGACTTCAATACAGTTTTGTGAAATAAAATGCTATACTAAACAAATGCATTGGTGTAATATTACGAAACTCAGATTGTGTCATCAGCACCATCCCCTGAAGGCAACCAAAATATTTCAAGACAGCGCCACCTAGTGGTCAAAAGTTATAACAAAATTTCCAAAAAGGCTAATAACTTTTGAATACATCTGGCTATTGAAATGCCACTGGTCTTAATAGATTCCTTGGGTCAAGCCGAGAACATAGATACAAAGTTTTCCTTATTTGGCCAAACTTCCTGTCCGCCATCTTGATTTTCATTCAAAACCTACTTTTTCGAACTCATCCTAGACCGTTTGTCCGATTTTCACCAAAATCGAATCGTATCATCTCCAGACTGTGCCGACAAAAAGTTATGGATTTCGTGTTGATTGATGAAACCGTTTTCGTATAGCACAGCAGCAAAGTTGAGGCATGATGCCAAAATGACTATTCAGGCTTTATATCTGCAATGCCTCGACATATTGACACCAAACTTTGTATGTGTCACTGTCTCCTTACTCTGACCACACCACATCAATTTCGTAACAACGCCACCTTTTGGTCAAAAGTGACAATCCATTAAATCATATTTTGAATCACTTTTTACATGATTTTTCAGCCATTTCGCCTAAAATCCTCTTTAAATGTCTTTAATTGCTCATTGTTGCAGTTGGTCTGACACTTTCAGACATGTTGGCATGTCTTGTCGTCTTATTCTGCTTGGCCCCGGTAATTGCTGCTTGCAGCTATATTTAGGGGCCAAGCACCGAAGGTGCGGAGGCACCTATTGTATCTGTTCCGTTTCTTATTATTAGGGGCCAAGCACCGAAGGTGCGGAGGCACCTATTGTATCTGTTCCGTTTCTTATTATTATTATTATTATTATTATTATTATTATTCTTCCGCCATGGGAGTCTATGGCAGCCCATAGAACCGATTGCGGGAAAGTTGTTTTGGTTTGACATTCTGATAGAGGACCGTCTCAACATTAAATACACCAATTTTGGTGTTTCTAAGTCATTCCCTCTAGCGCCACCACCTGTCCAAAGTTTCACTTTTACTTTGCTAATAACTTTTGAACCGTAAGGCCAATCAGCGAAATTCTTTTTTTCTCTGATTCCTGAGCTCATGGCGATTCGATTGCACCCTATGACGTCATTTTCCGTCATAAAAATATGGCCGCCATCTTGAATTTTCAAAAAAAGCTACTTTTTCGAACTCGTCCTAGACGGTTTGTCCGATTTGCACGAAAATTGAACCAGATCATCTTCAGGTAGTGCTGACAAAAAGTTATGGAATTCAAATGGATTCGTCAAACCGTTTTCGATAAACGCACAAATACATTTTACGTAGCGCTAGCAAAAACAGTCGTAAGGCCGTATCTCCGCAACGGTTTATCGTATTCAGACCAAACTTGGTACTTGTACTCACAAGCATGACCTGAGGCTACATGCTGTGTTTCGGCGCAGCGCCACCTACTGGTCCGGAGATATGAAAAATGGCTATTTTTGCTTATAACTTCTGAACAGTTTGTCCAAAAATCATACAATTGGTCTCGTTAGATTCAGGGCAACATGCCGAGTCGACTGATATCCAATTTGACCATATCGGTCATTTTGGCTGTCGGCCATTTTGAATTTTGTGCTAAAATTCTGTATTTTATGAACGCATGAACGGATTGTTACGAAATGTGGTATGGGTCATCAGCACAATGCCCTGAATGAGCCTGAGAAGTTTCGAAACAGCGCCACCTAGTGGTGAATTTTTTTTTTCAAATGCTTATAACTTTGGGTGTGGTCGACTTATTTTCACGAAACTCATCTTTTTAGACTCCTGAATTGTTGCCGAGTCCTACGATACCAAACATGCTAGGTTTCGCCTTACGGTTTGTGTAGCGTTGTGATTTAGCGCTTAAAAAACATTTGGCTATATCTTTGAAACCGCTAGTCCGATCGAGACGAAACCACCGTCAGAAGTTTGGAAACATAGGTCGATAGCTATACGCCAATGCCCAAATGCGAAAATATTGATGTTTAGGGGTAGTAATATTCAATCAAAGTCATGTGTCAGTCATTTTTTTCGTGTTTTTTCATATAAATGTCTATAACTCCGAAGCAAATTGAGATTTTTGCACCAAAATCGACACATATATGTATGGGCTCACTCTGAGGACACATTAAAAAAATGGTGGGACTGAGCCTCTTGGTGGCGCTATAATAGAACAAAACATGAAATTCCCATTGACTTCAATGCAGTTTTGTGAAATAAAATGCTATACTAAACAAATGCATTGGTGTAATATTACGAAACTCAGAATGTGCCATCAGCACCATCCCCTGAAGGTACCCAAAATATTTAGAGACAGCGCCACCTAGTGGTCAAAAGTTATAACAACATTTCCAAAACTGCTAATAACTTTTGAATACATCGGCCTATGTAAATGTCACTGGTCTTAATAGATTCCTTGGGTCAAGCCGAGAACATAGATACCAAATTTTCCTTATTTGGTCAAACTTCTTGTCCGCCATCTTGATTTTCATTCAAAACCTACTTTTTCGAACTCCTCCTAGACCGTTTGTCCGATTTTCACCAAAATCGAATCGTATCATCTCCAGACCGTGCCGACTAAAAGTTATGGATTTCGTGTCGATAGACGAAACCGTTTTCGTATAGCGCAGCAGCAAAGTTGAGGCATGATGCTAATAGCATTAATTAAGGCTTTATCTCTGCAATGCCTTGACATATTGACACCAAACTTTGTATGTGTCATTGTAACTTCACTCTGACCACATCACATCAGTTTTGTAACTGCGCCACCTATTGGTCGAAAGTGATAATCCATCAAATCATATTTTTAATTATTGTTTCTATGATTTTTCAGGCATTTTGCCTAAAATCCTCTTTAAATGTCTTTAATTGCTCATTGTTGCAGTTGGTCTGACACTTTCAGACATGTCGGCATGTCTTGTCGTCTTATTCTGCTTGGCCCCGGTAATGGCTGCTTGCAGCTATATTTATTATTATTATTATTATTATTATTCTTCCGCCATGGGAGTCTATGGCAGCCCATAGAACCGATTGCGGGAAAGTTGTTTTGGTTTGACATTCTGATAGAGGACCGTCTCAACATTAAATACACCAATTTTGGTGTTTCTAAGTCATTCCCTCTAGCGCCACCACCTGTCCAAAGTTTCACTTTTATTTTGCTAATAACTTTTGAACCAAAAGGCCAATCAGCGAAATTCTTTTTTCCTCTGATTCCTGAGCTCATGGCGATTCGATTGCACCCTATGACGTCATTTGCCGTCATAAAAATATGGCCGCCATCTTGAATTTTCAAAAAAAGCTACTTTTTCGAACTCGTCCTAGACGGTTTGTCCGATTTGCACGAAAATTGAACCAGATCATCTTCAGGTAGTGCTGACAAAAAGTTATGGAATTCAAATGGATTCGTCAAACCGTTTTCAATAAACGCACAAATACAATTACGTAGCGCTAGCAAAAACAGTCGTAAGGCCGTATCTCCGCAACGGTTTATCGTATTCAGACCAAACTTGGTACTTGTACTCACAAGCATGACCTGAGGCTACATGCTGTGTTTCGGCGCAGCGCCACCTACTGGTCCGGAGATATGAAAAATGGCTATTTTTGCTTATAACTTCTGAACAGTTTGTCCAAAAATCATACAATTGGTCTCGTTAGATTCAGGGCAACATGCCGAGTCGACTGATATCCAATTTGACCATATCGGTCATTTTGGCTGTCGGCCATTTTGAATTTTGTGCTAAAATTCTGTATTTTATGAACGCATGAACAGATTGTTACGAAACGTGGTATGGGTCATCAGCACAATGCCCTGAATGAGCCTGAGAAGTTTCGAAACAGCGCCACCTAGTGGTGAATTTTTTTTTTCAAATGCTTATAACTTTGGGTGTGGTCGACTTATTTTCACGAAACTCATCTTTTTAGACTCCTGAATCGTTGCCGAGTCCTACGATACCAAACATGCTAGGTTTCGCCTTACGGTTTGTGTAGCATTGTGATTTAGCGCTTAAAAAACATTTGGCTATATCTTTGAAACCGCTAGTCCGATCGAGACGAAACCACCGTCAGAAGTTTGGAAACATAGGTCGATAGCTATACGCCAATGCCCAAATGCGAAAATATTGATGTTTAGGGGTACTAATTTCCAATCAAAGTCATGTGTCAGTCATTTTTTTCGTGTTTTTTCATATAAATGTCTATAACTCCGAAGCGAATTGAGATATTTTCACCAAAATTGACACACATATGTATGGGCTCACTCTGAGGACACGTAAAAAAAATTGTGGGACTGAGCCTCTTGGTGGCGCTATAATTGAACAAAATATGAAATTCCCATTGACTTCAATACAGTTTTGTGAAATAAAATGCTATACTAAACAAATGCATTGGTGTAATATTACGAAACTCAGATTGTGTCATCAGCACCATCCCCTGAAGGCAACCAAAATATTTCAAGACAGCGCCACCTAGTGGTCAAAAGTTATAACAAAATTTCCAAAAAGGCTAATAACTTTTGAATAAATCTGGCTATTGAAATGCCACGGGTCTTAATAGATTCCTTGGGTCAAGCCGAGAACATAGATACCAAGTTTTCCTTATTTGGCCAAACTTCCTGTCCGCCATCTTGATTTTCATTCAAAACCTACTTTTTCGAACTCCTCCTAGACCGTTTGTCCGATTTTCACCAAAATCGAATCGTATCATCTCCAGACTGTGCCGACAAAAAGTTATGGATTTCGTGTCGATTGATGAAACCGTTTTCGTATAGCACAGCAGCAAAGTTGAGGCATGATGCCAAAATGACTATTCAGGCTTTATATCTGCAATGCCTCGACATATTGACACAAAACTTTGTATGTGTCACTGTCTCCTTACTCTGACCACACCACATCAATTTCGTAACAGCGCCACCTTTTGGTCAAAAGTGACAATCCATTAAATCATATTTTGAATCACTTTTTACATGATTTTTCAGCCATTTCGCCTAAAATCCTCTTTAAATGTCTTTAATTGTTTATTGTTGCAGTTGGTCTGACACTTTCAGACATGTTGGCATGTCTTGTCGTCTTATTCTGCTTGGCCCCGGTAATTGCTGCTTGCAGCTATATTTATTATTATTATTATTATTCTTCCGCCATGGGAGTCTATGGCAGCCCATAGAACCGATTGCGGGAAAGTTGTTTTGGTTTGACATTCTGATAGAGGACCGTCTCAACATTAAATACACCAATTTTGGTGTTTCTAAGTCATTCCCTCTAGCGCCACCACCTGTCCAAAGTTTCACTTTTATTTTGCTAATAACTTTTGAACCGTAAGGCCAATTAGCGAAATTCTTTTTTCCTCTGATTCCTGAGCTCATGGCGATTCGATTGCACCCTATGACGTCATTTGCCGTCATAAAAATATGGCCGCCATCTTGAATTTTCAAAAAAAGCTACTTTTTCGAACTCGTCCTAGACGGTTTGTCCGATTTGCACGAAAATTGAACCAGATCATCTTCAGGTAGTGCTGACCAAAAGTTATGGAATTCAAATGGATTCGTCAAACCGTTTTCAATAAACGCACAAATACATTTTACGTAGCGCTAGCAAAAACAGTCGTAAGGCCGTATCTCCGCAACGGTTTATCGTATTCAGACCAAACTTGGTACTTGTACTCACAAGCATGACCTGAGGCTACATGCTGCGTTTCGGCGCAGCGCCACCTACTGGTCCGGAGATATGAAAAATGGCTATTTTTGCTTATAACTTCTGAACAGTTTGTCCAAAAATCATACAATTGGTCTCGTTAGATTCAGGGCAACATGCCGAGTCGACTGATATCCAATTTGACCATATCGGTCATTTTGGCTGTCGGCCATTTTGAATTTTGTGCTAAAATTCTGTATTTTATGAACGCATGAACGGATTGTTACGAAATGTGGTATGGGTCATCAGCACGATGCCCTGAATGAGCCTGAGAAGTTTCGAAACAGCGCCACCTAGTGGTGAATTTTTTTTTTCAAATGCTTATAACTTTGGGTGTGGTCGACTTATTTTCACGAAACTCATCTTTTTAGACTCCTGAATCGTTGCCGAGTCCTACGATACCAAACATGCTAGGTTTCGCCTTACGGTTTGTGTAGCGTTGTGATTTAGCGCTTAAAAAACATTTGGCTATATCTTTGAAACCGCTAGTCCGATCGAGACGAAACCACCGTCAGAAGTTTGGAAACATAGGTCGATAGCTATACGCCAATGCCCAAATGCGAAAATATTGATGTTTAGGGGTAGTAATATTCAATCAAAGTCATGTGTCAGTCATTTTTTTCGTGTTTTTTCATATAAATGTCTATAACTCCGAAGCAAATTGAGATTTTTGCACCAAAATCGACACATATATGTATGGGCTCACTCTGAGGACACATTAAAAAAATGGTGGGACTGAGCCTCTTGGTGGCGCTATAATAGAACAAAACATGAAATTCCCATTGACTTCAATGCAGTTTTGTGAAATAAAATGCTATACTAAACAAATGCATTGGTGTAATATTACGAAACTCAGAATGTGCCATCAGCACCATCCCCTGAAGGTACCCAAAATATTTAGAGACAGCGCCACCTAGTGGTCAAAAGTTATAACAACATTTCCAAAACTGCTAATAACTTTTGAATACATCGGCCTATGTAAATGTCACTGGTCTTAATAGATTCCTTGGGTCAAGCCGAGAACATAGATACCAAATTTTCCTTATTTGGTCAAACTTCTTGTCCGCCATCTTGATTTTCATTCAAAACCTACTTTTTCGAACTCCTCCTAGACCGTTTGTCCGATTTTCACCAAAATCGAATCGTATCATCTCCAGACCGTGCCGACTAAAAGTTATGGATTTCGTGTCGATAGACGAAACCGTTTTCGTATAGCGCAGCAGCAAAGTTGAGGCATGATGCTAATAGCATTAATTAAGGCTTTATCTCTGCAATGCCTTGACATATTGACACCAAACTTTGTATGTGTCATTGTAACTTCACTCTGACCACATCACATCAGTTTTGTAACTGCGCCACCTATTGGTCGAAAGTGATAATCCATCAAATCATATTTTTAATTATTGTTTCTATGATTTTTCAGGCATTTTGCCTAAAATCCTCTTTAAATGTCTTTAATTGCTCATTGTTGCAGTTGGTCTGACACTTTCAGACATGTCGGCATGTCTTGTCGTCTTATTCTGCTTGGCCCCGGTAATGGCTGCTTGCAGCTATATTTAGGGGCCAAGCACCGAAGGTGCGGAGGCACCTATTGTATCTGTTCCGTTTCTTATTATTATTATTATTATTATTATTATTATTATTCTTCCGCCATGGGAGTCTATGGCAGCCCATAGAACCGATTGCGGGAAAGTTGTTTTGGTTTGACATTCTGATAGAGGACCGTCTCAACATTAAATACACCAATTTTGGTGTTTCTAAGTCATTCCCTCTAGCGCCACCACCTGTCCAAAGTTTCACTTTTATTTTGCTAATAACTTTTGAACCGTAAGGCCAATTAGCGAAATTCTTTTTTCCTCTGATTCCTGAGCTCATGGCGATTCGATTGCACCCTATGACGTCATTTGCCGTCATAAAAATATGGCCGCCATCTTGAATTTTCAAAAAAAGCTACTTTTTCGAACTCGTCCTAGACGGTTTGTCCGATTTGCACGAAAATTGAACCAGATCATCTTCAGGTAGTGCTGACCAAAAGTTATGGAATTCAAATGGATTCGTCAAACCGTTTTCAATAAACGCACAAATACATTTTACGTAGCGCTAGCAAAAACAGTCGTAAGGCCGTATCTCCGCAACGGTTTATCGTATTCAGACCAAACTTGGTACTTGTACTCACAAGCATGACCTGAGGCTACATGCTGCGTTTCGGCGCAGCGCCACCTACTGGTCCGGAGATATGAAAAATGGCTATTTTTGCTTATAACTTCTGAACAGTTTGTCCAAAAATCATACAATTGGTCTCGTTAGATTCAGGGCAACATGCCGAGTCGACTGATATCCAATTTGACCATATCGGTCATTTTGGCTGTCGGCCATTTTGAATTTTGTGCTAAAATTCTGTATTTTATGAACGCATGAACGGATTGTTACGAAATGTGGTATGGGTCATCAGCACGATGCCCTGAATGAGCCTGAGAAGTTTCGAAACAGCGCCACCTAGTGGTGAATTTTTTTTTTCAAATGCTTATAACTTTGGGTGTGGTCGACTTATTTTCACGAAACTCATCTTTTTAGACTCCTGAATCGTTGCCGAGTCCTACGATACCAAACATGCTAGGTTTCGCCTTACGGTTTGTGTAGCGTTGTGATTTAGCGCTTAAAAAACATTTGGCTATATCTTTGAAACCGCTAGTCCGATCGAGACGAAACCACCGTCAGAAGTTTGGAAACATAGGTCGATAGCTAAACGCCAATGCCCAAATGCGAAAATATTGATGTTTAGGGGTAGTAATATTCAATCAAAGTCATGTGTCAGTCATTTTTTTCGTGTTTTTTCATATAAATGTCTATAACTCCGAAGCAAATTGAGATTTTTGCACCAAAATCGACACATATATGTATGGGCTCACTCTGAGGACACATTAAAAAAATGGTGGGACTGAGCCTCTTGGTGGCGCTATAATAGAACAAAACATGAAATTCCCATTGACTTCAATGCAGTTTTGTGAAATAAAATGCTATACTAAACAAATGCATTGGTGTAATATTACGAAACTCAGAATGTGCCATCAGCACCATCCCCTGAAGGTACCCAAAATATTTAGAGACAGCGCCACCTAGTGGTCAAAAGTTATAACAACATTTCCAAAACTGCTAATAACTTTTGAATACATCGGCCTATGTAAATGTCACTGGTCTTAATAGATTCCTTGGGTCAAGCCGAGAACATAGATACCAAATTTTCCTTATTTGGTCAAACTTCTTGTCCGCCATCTTGATTTTCATTCAAAACCTACTTTTTCGAACTCCTCCTAGACCGTTTGTCCGATTTTCACCAAAATCGAATCGTATCATCTCCAGACCGTGCCGACTAAAAGTTATGGATTTCGTGTCGATAGACGAAACCGTTTTCGTATAGCGCAGCAGCAAAGTTGAGGCATGATGCTAATAGCATTAATTAAGGCTTTATCTCTGCAATGCCTTGACATATTGACACCAAACTTTGTATGTGTCATTGTAACTTCACTCTGACCACATCACATCAGTTTTGTAACTGCGCCACCTATTGGTCGAAAGTGATAATCCATCAAATCATATTTTTAATTATTGTTTCTATGATTTTTCAGGCATTTTGCCTAAAATCCTCTTTAAATGTCTTTAATTGCTCATTGTTGCAGTTGGTCTGACACTTTCAGACATGTCGGCATGTCTTGTCGTCTTATTCTGCTTGGCCCCGGTAATGGCTGCTTGCAGCTATATTTATTATTATTATTATTATTATTATTATTCTTCCGCCATGGGAGTCTATGGCAGCCCATAGAACCGATTGCGGGAAAGTTGTTTTGGTTTGACATTCTGATAGAGGACCGTCTCAACATTAAATACACCAATTTTGGTGTTTCTAAGTCATTCCCTCTAGCGCCACCACCTGTCCAAAGTTTCACTTTTATTTTGCTAATAACTTTTGAACCATAAGGCCAATCAGCGAAATTCTTTTTTCCTCTGATTCCTGAGCTCATGGCGATTCGATTGCATCCTATGACGTCATTTGCCGTCATAAAAATATGGCCGCCATCTTGAATTTTCAAAAAAAGCTACTTTTTCGAACTCGTCCTAGACGGTTTGTCCGATTTGCACGAAAATTGAACCAGATCATCTTCAGGTAGTGCTGACAAAAAGTTATGGAATTCAAATGGATTCGTCAAACCGTTTTCGATAAACGCACAAATACATTTTACGTAGCGCTAGCAAAAACAGTCGTAAGGCCGTATCTCCGCATCGGTTTATCGTATTCAGACCAAACTTGGTACTTGTACTCACAATCATGACCTGAGGCTACATGCTGTGTTTCGGCGCAGCGCCACCTACTGGTCCGGAGATATGAAAAATGGCTATTTTTGCTTATAACTTCTGAACAGTTTGTCCAAAAATCATACAATTGGTCTCGTTAGATTCAGGGCAACATGCTGAGTCGACTGATATCCAATTTGACCATATCGGTCATTTTGGCTGTCGGCCATTTTGAATTTTGTGCTAAAATTCTGTATTTTATGAACGCATGAACGGATTGTTACGAAACGTGGTATGGGTCATCAGCACAATGCCCTGAATGAGCCTGAGAAGTTTCGAAACAGCGCCACCTAGTGGTGAATTTTTTTTTTCAAATGCTTATAACTTTGGGTGTGGTCGACTTATTTTCACGAAACTCATCTTTTTAGACTCCTGAATCGTTGCCGAGTCCTACGATACCAAACATGCTAGGTTTCGCCTTACGGTTTGTGTAGCGTTGTGATTTAGCGCTTAAAAAACATTTGGCTATATCTTTGAAACCGCTAGTCCAATCGAGACGAAACCACCGTCAGAAGTTTGGAAACATAGGTCGATAGCTATACGCCAATGCCCAAATGCGAAAATATTGATGTTTAGGGGTACTAATTTCCAATCAAAGTCATGTGTCAGTCATTTTTTTCGTGTTTTTTCATATAAATGTCTATAACTCCGAAGCGAATTGAGATATTTTCACCAAAATTGACACACATATGTATGGGCTCACTCTGAGGACACGTAAAAAAAATTGTGGGACTGAGCCTCTTGGTGGCGCTATAATTGAACAAAATATGAAATTCCCATTGACTTCAATACAGTTTTGTGAAATACAATGCTATACTAAACAAATGCATTGGTGTAATATTACGAAAC
Organism: Scardinius erythrophthalmus; assembly: GCF_964197995.2. Lineage (NCBI taxonomy): Eukaryota > Metazoa > Chordata > Actinopteri > Cypriniformes > Leuciscidae > Scardinius > Scardinius erythrophthalmus. The sequence goes on along the minus strand of NW_028296505.1, from coordinate 198,709 downwards.
TCAGATTGTGTCATCAGCACCATCCCCTGAAGGCAACCAAAATATTTCAAGACAGCGCCACCTAGTGGTCAAAAGTTATAACAAAATTTCCAAAAAGGCTAATAACTTTTGAATAAATCTGGCTATTGAAATTCCACGGTTCTTAATAGATTCCTTGGGTCAAGCCGAGAACATAGATACCAAGTTTTCCTTATTTGGCCAAACTTCCTGTCCGCCATCTTGATTTTCATTCAAAACCTACTTTTTCGAACTCCTCCTAGACCGTTTGTCCGATTTTCACCAAAATCGAATCGTATCATCTCCAGACTGTGCCGACAAAAAGTTATGGATTTCGTGTCGATTGATGAAACCGTTTTCGTATAGCACAGCAGCAAAGTTGAGGCATGATGCCAAAATGACTATTCAGGCTTTATATCTGCAATGCCTCGACATATTGACACAAAACTTTGTATGTGTCACTGTCTCCTTACTCTGACCACACCACATCAATTTCGTAACAGCGCCACCTTTTGGTCAAAAGTAACAATCCATTAAATCATATTTTGAATGACAATTTATGTGATTTTTCAGCCATTTCGCCTAAAATCCTCTTTAAATGTCTTTAATTGCTCATTGTTGCAGTTGGTCTGACACTTTCAGACATGTTGGCATGTCTTGTCGTCTTATTCTGCTTGGCCCCGGTAATTGCTGCTTGCAGCTATATTTATTAGGGGCCAAGCACCGAAGGTGCGGAGGCACCTATTGTTTTCGTTCGCGTTCTTATTATTATTATTATTATTATTATTATTCTTCATTGTTCCGACTGGGAGTCTATGGCAGCCCATAGAACCGATTGTGGGAAAGTTGTAATGGTTTGACATTCTGATAGAGGACAGTCCCAACATTAAATATACCAATTTTGGTGTGTCTAAGTCATTCCCTCTAGCGCCACCAACTGTCCAAAGTTTCACTCATGTTTCTGCTAATAACTTTTGAACCACAATGGCTAGAAACAAAATTCTTTTTTCCTCTGATTCGTGAGCTCATGGCGATTCGATTGCACCCTATGGCATCATTTTCCGTCATTATAATTTTTCCGCCATTTTGAATTTTCCGAAAAAGCTACTTTTTCGAACTCCTCCTAGGCCGTCGCTCCAATTTCCACGAAAATTGAATCAGATCATCTTCAGACCATGCCGACAAAAAGTTATGGAATTCGTGTTGATTCGTCGAACCGTTCTCGAATACCGCGCAAACAAATTTTATGTAGCGCTTGCGGAAATAGACACAAGCCAGTATCTCCTCAACACTTTATCATATTCAGACCAAACTTGGTACATGTCATCACAAGCATGACCTGAGGCTACATGCTGCGTTTCGGCGCAGCGCCACCTACTGGTCCGGAGATATGAAAAATGGCTATTTTTGCTTATAACTTCTGAACAGTTTGTCCAAAAATCATAAAAGTGGTCTCGTTAGATTCAGGGCGTCATGCTGAGTCGACTGATATCCAATTTTCCCCGATCAGCCATTTTGGCTGTCGGCCATTTTGAATTATGTGCTAAAATGCTGTATTTTAGGAATGCATGAACGTATCGTTACGAAACTCGGTATGGGTCATCAGCATGATGTCCTGAAGGAGCCTGAGAAGTTTCGAAACAGTGCCATCTAGTGGTGAATTTTTTTCCCCAAATACTTCCAAATGCTTCTAACTTTGGGTGTGGTCAACTTATTTTCACAGGACTCATCTCTTTAGACTCCTGAATCGTTGCCGAGTCCAACGATACCAAACATGTTAGGTTTTGCCTTATGGTTTGTGTAGCGTTGTGATTTAGCGCTTAAAAAACATTTGGCTATATCTTTGAAACCGCTTGTCCGATCGAGACGAAACCACCTTCAGAAGTTTGGAAACATAGGTCGATAGCTATACGCCAATGCCCAAATACGAAAATATTGATAGTAAGGGGTAGTAAAATCCAATCAAAGTCATGTGTCAGTCATTTTTTACGTGTTTTTTCATATAAATGTCTATAACTCCAAAGCGAATTGAGATATTTTCACCAAAATTGACACAAATATGCATGGGCTCACTCTGAGGACACATTAAAAAAATGGTGGGACTGAGCCTCTTGGTGGCGATATAAAAGAACAAAACATGAAATTCCCATTGACTTCAATACAGTTTTGTGAATTAAAATGCTATACTAAACAAATGCATTGGTGTAATATTACGAAACTCAGAATGTGCCATCAGCACCATCCCCTGAAGGTACCCAAAATATTTCGAGAGAGCGCCACCTAGTGATCAAATGTTATGACAAAATTTCCAAAAAGGCTAATAAATTTTGAATAAATCTGGCTTTTGAAATGCCACTGGTCTTAATAGATTCCTTCGGTCAAGCCGAGAACATAGATACCAAGTTTTCCTTATTTGGCCAAACTTCCTGTCCGCCATCTTGATTTTCAGTCAAAACCTACTTTTTCGAACTCCTCCTAGACCGTTTGTCCAATTTTCACCAAAATCGAATCGTATCATCTCCAGACTATGCTGAATAAAAGTTATGGATTTCGTGTCAATAGACGAAACCGTTTTCGTATAGCGTAGCAGCAAAGTTGAGGCATGATGCTAAAAGCACTATTCAGGCTTTATCTCTGCAATGCCTTGACATATTGACACCAAACTTTGTATGCGTCATTGTCACTTCACTCTGACCACATCACATCACTTTTGTAACTGCGCCACCTATTGGTCGAAAGTGATAATCCATTAAATCATATTTTAAATGACTTTTTATATGATTTTTCAGCCATTTCATCTAAAATCCTCTTAAAATGTATTTAACTGCTCATTGTTCCAGTTGGTCTGACACTTTCAGCCATGTTGGCATATCCTGTCGTCTGCTTGCGCTTGGCCCCGATAATTGCTGCTTGCAGCTATATTTATTATTATTATTATTATTCTTCATTGTTCCGACTGGGAGTCTATGGCAGCCCATAGAACCGATTGTGGGAAAGTTGTAATGGTTTGACATTCTGATAGAGGACAGTCCCAACATTAAATGTACCAATTTTGGTGTGTCTAAGTCATTCCCTCTAGCGCCACCAACTGTCCAAAGTTTCACTCATGTTTCTGCTAATAACTTTTGAACCACAATGGCTAGAAACAAAATTCTTTTTTCCTCTGATTCGTGAGCTCATGGCGATTCGATTGCACCCTATGGCATCATTTTCCGTCATTATAATTTTTCCGCCATTTTGAATTTTCCGAAAAAGCTACTTTTTCGAACTCCTCCTAGGCCGTCGCTCCAATTTCCACGAAAATTGAATCAGATCATCTTCAGACCATGCCGACAAAAAGTTATGGAATTCGTGTTGATTCGTCGAACCGTTCTCGAATACCGCGCAAACAAATTTTATGTAGCGCTTGCGGAAATAGACACAAGCCAGTATCTCCTCAACACTTTATCATATTCAGACCAAACTTGGTACATGTCATCACAAGCATGACCTGAGGCTACATGCTGCGTTTCGGCGCAGCGCCACCTACTGGTCCGGAGATATGAAAAATGGCTATTTTTGCTTATAACTTCTGAACAGTTTGTCCAAAAATCATAAAAGTGGTCTCGTTAGATTCAGGGCGTCATGCTGAGTCGACTGATATCCAATTTTCCCCGATCAGCCATTTTGGCTGTCGGCCATTTTGAATTATGTGCTAAAATGCTGTATTTTAGGAATGCATGAACGTATCGTTACGAAACTCGGTATGGGTCATCAGCATGATGTCCTGAAGGAGCCTGAGAAGTTTCGAAACAGTGCCATCTAGTGGTGAATTTTTTTCCCCAAATACTTCCAAATGCTTCTAACTTTGGGTGTGGTCAACTTATTTTCACAGGACTCATCTCTTTAGACTCCTGAATCGTTGCCGAGTCCAACGATACCAAACATGTTAGGTTTTGCCTTATGGTTTGTGTAGCGTTGTGATTTAGCGCTTAAAAAACATTTGGCTATATCTTTGAAACCGCTTGTCCGATCGAGACGAAACCACCTTCAGAAGTTTGGAAACATAGGTCGATAGCTATACGCCAATGCCCAAATACGAAAATATTGATAGTAAGGGGTAGTAAAATCCAATCAAAGTCATGTGTCAGTCATTTTTTACGTGTTTTTTCATATAAATGTCTATAACTCCAAAGCGAATTGAGATATTTTCACCAAAATTGACACAAATATGCATGGGCTCACTCTGAGGACACATTAAAAAAATGGTGGGACTGAGCCTCTTGGTGGCGATATAAAAGAACAAAACATGAAATTCCCATTGACTTCAATACAGTTTTGTGAATTAAAATGCTATACTAAACAAATGCATTGGTGTAATATTACGAAACTCAGAATGTGCCATCAGCACCATCCCCTGAAGGTACCCAAAATATTTCGAGAGAGCGCCACCTAGTGATCAAATGTTATGACAAAATTTCCAAAAAGGCTAATAAATTTTGAATAAATCTGGCTTTTGAAATGCCACTGGTCTTAATAGATTCCTTCGGTCAAGCCGAGAACATAGATACCAAGTTTTCCTTATTTGGCCAAACTTCCTGTCCGCCATCTTGATTTTCAGTCAAAACCTACTTTTTCGAACTCCTCCTAGACCGTTTGTCCAATTTTCACCAAAATCGAATCGTATCATCTCCAGACTATGCTGAATAAAAGTTATGGATTTCGTGTCAATAGACGAAACCGTTTTCGTATAGCGTAGCAGCAAAGTTGAGGCATGATGCTAAAAGCACTATTCAGGCTTTATCTCTGCAATGCCTTGACATATTGACACCAAACTTTGTATGCGTCATTGTCACTTCACTCTGACCACATCACATCACTTTTGTAACTGCGCCACCTATTGGTCGAAAGTGATAATCCATTAAATCATATTTTAAATGACTTTTTATATGATTTTTCAGCCATTTCATCTAAAATCCTCTTAAAATGTATTTAACTGCTCATTGTTCCAGTTGGTCTGACACTTTCAGCCATGTTGGCATATCCTGTCGTCTGCTTGCGCTTGGCCCCGATAATTGCTGCTTGCAGCTATATTTATTATTATTATTATTCTTCTTCCGACTGGGCGTCTATGGCAGCCCATAGAACCGATTGCGGGAAAGTTGTTTTGGTTTGACATTCTGATAGAGGACAGTCCCAACATTAAATACACCAATTTTTGTGTTTCTAAGTCATTCCCTCTAGCGCCACCACCTGTCCAAAGTTTCACTTTTATTTTGCTAATAACTTTTGAACCGTAAGGCCAATCAACAAAATTCTTTTTTCCTCTTATTTCTGAGCTCATGCCGATTCGATTGCACCCTATGATGTCATTTTCCGTCATATAAATATGGCCGCCATTTTTAATTTTCTGAAAAAGCTACTTTTTCGAACTCGTCCTAGACGGTTTGTCCGATTTGCACGAAAATTGAACCAGATCATCTTCAGGCAGTGTTGACCAAAAGTTATGGAATTCAAATTGATTCGTCAAACCGTTTTCGATAAACGCACGAATACATTTTACGTAGCTCTAGCAAAAACAGTCATAAGGCTGTATCTCCGCAACGGTTTATCGTATTCAGACCAAACTTGGTACATGTACTCACAAGCATGACCTGAGGCTACATGCTGCGTTTCGGCGCAGCGCCACCTACTGGTCCGGAGATATGAAAAATGGCTATTTTTGCTTATAACTTCTGAACAGTTTGTCCAAAAATCATAAAATTGATCTCGTTAGATTCAGGGCGACATGCCGAGTCGACTGATATCCAATTTTACCATATCGGCTATTTTGACTGTCGGCCATTTTGAATTATGTGCTAAAATGCTGTATTTTATGAACGCATTAACGAATTGTTACGAAACTTGGTGTGGGTCATCAGCACGATGCCCTGAAGGAGCCTGAGAAGTTTCGAAACAGCGCCACCTAGTGGTGAATTTTTTTTTTTAAATGCTTATAACTTTGGGTGTGGTTGACATATTTTCAGGAGACTCATCTCTTTAGACTCCTGAATCCTTGCCGAGTCCAACAATACCAAACATGCTAGGTTTCGCCTTACGGTTTGTGTAGCGTTGTGATTTAGCACTTAAAAAACATTAGGCGATATCTTCGAAACCGTTTGTCCGATCGAGACGAAACCACCGTCAGAAGTTTGGAATCATAGCTTGTTAACTAAACATAAAAGCCCAAATGCGAAAATATTGATGTCTAGAGGTAGTAAATTCCAATTAAAGTCATGTGTCAGTCATTTTTTACGTGTTTTTTCATATAAATGTCTATAACTCCGAAGATAATTGAGATATTTTCACCAAAATCGACACACATATGTATGGGCTCACTCTGAGGACACATAAAAAAAATGGTTGGACTGAGCCTCTTGGTGGCGCTATAATAGAACAAAACATGAAATTCCCATTGACTTCAATACAGTTTTGTGAAATAAAATGCTATACTAAACAAATGCATTGGTGTAATATTACAAAACTCAGAATGTGCCATCTGCACCATCCCCTGAAGGTACCCAACATATTTAGAAACAGAGCCACCTAGTGGTCAAAAGTTATAACAAAATTTCCAAAATTGCTAATAACTTTTGAATAAATTGGCCTATTGTAATGCAACTCATCTTAGTAGATTCCTTGGGTCAAGCTGAGAACATAGATACCAAGTTTACCTTATTTGGCCTAACTTCCTGTCCGCCATCTTGATTTTCATTCAAAACCTACTTTTTCGAACTCCTCCTAGACCGTTTGTCCGATTTTCACCAAAATCGAATCGTATCATCTCCAGACCGTGCCGACTAAAAGTTATGGATTTCGTGTCGATTGACAAAACCGTTTTCGTATAGCGCAGCAGCAAAGTTGAGGCATGATGCTAATAGCACTATTCAGGCTTTATCTCTGCAATTCCTTGACATATTGACACCAAACTTTGTGTGTCATTGTCACTTCACTCTGACCACATCACATCAGTTTTGTAACTGCGCCACCTATTGGTCAAAAGTGATAATCCATTAAATCATATTTTTATTTACTGTTTCTCTGATTTTTCAGGCATTTTGCCTATAATCCTTTTTAAATGTCTTTAATTGCTCATTGTCGAAGTTGGTCTGACACTTTCAGCAATGTTGGCATGTCTTGTCATCTGATTGTGCTTGGCCCCGGTAATGGCTGCTTGCAGCTATATTTAGGGGCCAAGCACCGAAGGTGCGGAGGCACCTATTGTATCCGTTCGCGTTCTTATTATTAGGGGCCAAGCACCGAAGGTGCGGAGGCACCTATTGTTTCTGTTCGCGTTCTTATTATTAGGGGCCAAGCACCGAAGGTGCGGAGGCACCTATTGTATCTGTTCCCGTTCTTATTATTATTCTTCTTCTTCCGCCATGGGAGTCTATGGCAGCCCATAGAACCGATTGCGGGAAAGTTGTTTTGGTTTGACATTCTGATAGAGGACAGTCCCAACATTAAATACACCAATTTTTGTGTATCTAAGTCATTCCCTCTAGCGCCACCACCTGTCCAAAGTTTCACTTTTATTTTGCTAATAACTTTTGAACCGTAAGGCCAATCAACAAAATTCTTTTTTCCTCTGATTCCTGAGCTCATGCCGATTCAATTGCACCCTATGACGTCATTTTCCGTCCTATAAATATGGCCGCCATTTTGAATTTTCTGAAAAAGCTACTTTTTCGAACTCGTCCTAGACGGTTTGTCCGATTTGCACGAAAATTGAATCGGATCATCTTCAGGCAGTGGTGACAAAAAGTTATTAAAATCTTGTTGATTCGTCAAACCGTTTTCGATAAACGCTCGAACAAATTTTACGTAGCGCTTGCAAAAACAGTCGTAAGGCTGTATCTCCGCAACGGTTTATCATATTCAGACCAAACTTGGTACATGTACTCACAAGCATGACCTGAGGCTACATGCTGCGTTTCGGCACAGCGCCACCTACAGGTCCGGAGATATGAAAAATGGCTATTTTTGCTTATAACTTCTGAACAGTTTGTCCAAAAATCATAAAATTGGTCTTGATAGATTCAGGGCGTCATGCCGAGTCGACTGATATCCAATTTTGCCATATCGGCCAATTTGACTGTCGGCCATTTTGAATTTTGTGCTAAAATGCTGTATTTTAACAACGCATGAACGGATTGTTACGAAACTTGGTATGGGTCATCAGCACGATGTCCTGAAGGAGTGTGAGAAGTTTCGAAACAGCGCCACCTAGTGGTGAATTTTTTTTTTCAAATGCTTATAACTTTGGGTGTGATCGACTTATTTTCACGAAACTCATCTTTTTAGACTCCTGAATCGTTGCCGAGTCCTACGATACCAAACATGCTAGGTTTCGCCTTACGGTTTGTGTAGCGTTGTGATTTAGCGCTTAAAAAACATTTGGCTATATCTTCGAAACCGCTAGTCCGATCGAGACGAAACCACCGTCAGAAGTTTGGAAACATAGGTCGATAGCTATACGCCAATGCCCAAATGCGAAAATATTGATGTTTAGGGGTACTAATTTCCAATCAAAGTCATGTGTCAGTCATTTTTTTCGTGTTTTTTCATATAAATGTCTATAACTCCGAAGTGAATTGAGATATTTTCACCAAAATTGACACACATAAGTATGGGCTCACTCTGAGGACATGTAAAAAAAATGGTTTGACTGAGCCTCTTGGTGGCGCTATAATAGAACAAAACATGAAATTCCCATAGACTTCAATACAGTTTTGTGAAATAAAATGCTATACTAAACAAATGCATTGGTTTAATATTATGAAACTCAGTATGTGCCATCAGCACCATACCCTGAAGGTACCCAAAATATTTCGAGACAGCGCCACCTTGTGGTCAAAAGTTATAACAAAATTTACAAAAAGGCTAATTACTTTTGATAACATCTGCCTTTTGAAATGCCATTGGTCTTCTTACATTCCTTGGGTCAAGCCGAGAACATAGATACCAAGTTTTCCTTATTTGGCCTATTTTCCTGTGCGCCATCTTGATTTTTATTCAAAACATACTTTTTCGAACTCCTCCTACACCGTTTGTCCGATTTTCACCAAAATCGAATCGTATCATCTCCAGACCGTGCCGACTAAAAGTTATTGATTTCGTGTCGATTGACGAAACCGTTTTCGTATACCGCAGCAGCAAAGTTGAGGCATGATGCCAAAGGCACTATTCAGGCTTTATCTCTGCAATGCCTTGACATATTGACACCAAACTTTGTATGTGTCATTGTCACTTCACTCTGACCGCATCACATCAGGTTTGTAACTGCGCCACCTATTGGTTGAAAGTGATAATCCATTAAATCATATTTTTATTTACTGTTTCTATGATTTTTCAGGCATTTGGCCTAAAATACTCTTTAATGTCTTTAATTGCTCATTGTTGCAGTTGGTCTGACACTTTCAGCAATGTTGGCATGTCTTGTCATCTGATTGTGCTTGGCCCCGGTAATGGCTGCTTGCAGCTATATTTATTATTATTCTTCTTCTTCTTCCGCTCTTGGAGTCTATGGCAGCCCATAGAACCGATTGCGGGAAAGTTGTTTTGGTTTGACATTCTGATAGAGCACAGTCCCAACATTAAATACACCAATTTTGGTGTTTCTAAGTCATTCCCTCTAGCGCCACCACCTGTCCAAAGTTTCACTTTTATTTTGCTAATAACTTTTGAACTGTAAGGCCAATCAACAAAATTATTTTTTCCTCTGATTCCTGAGCTCATGCCGATTCGATTGCATCCTATGACTTCATTTTCTGTAATAAAAATATGGCCGCCATTTTGATTCATTCGAAAAACCTACTTTTTCGAACTCGTCCTAGACGGTTTGTCCGATTTGCACGAAAATTGAACCAGATCATCTTCAGGCAGTGCTGACCAAAAGTTATGGAATTCAAATTGATTCGTCAAACCGTTTTCAATAAACGCACGAACAAATTTTACGTAGCGCCTGCAAAAACAGTCGTAAGGCTGTATCTCTGCAACGGTTTATCGTATTCAGACCAAACTTGGTACATGTCATCACAAGCATGACCTGAGGCTACATGCTGCGTTTCGGCGCAGCGCCACCTACTGGTCCGGAGATATGAAAAATGGCTATTTTTGCTTATAACTTCTGAACAGTTTGTCCAAAAATCATAAAATTGGTCTCGTTAGATTCAGGGCGACATGCCGAGTCGACTGATATCCAATTTTACCATATCGGCCATTTTGACTGTCGGCCATTTTGAATTATGTGCTAAAATGCTGTATTTTATGAACGCATGAACGGATTGTTACGAAACTTGGCATGGGTCATCAGCACGATGTCCTGAAGGAGTGTGAGAAGTTTCGAAACAGCGCCACCTAGTGGGGATTTTTTTTTTTCAAATGCTTATAACTTTGGGTGCGGTCGACTTATTTTCACGAGACTCATCTAATTAGACTCCTGAAACCTTGCCGAGTCCTACGATACCAAACATGCTAGGTTTCGCCTTACGGTTTGTGTAGCGTTGTGATTTAGCGCTTAAAAAACATTAGGCTATATCTTCGAAACCGCTTGTCCGATCGAGACGAAACCACCGTCAGAAGTTTGGAAACATAGGTCGATAGCTATACACCAATGCCCAAATGCGAAAATATTGATGTTTAGGGGTAGTAAAATTCAAACAAAGTCATGTGTCAGTCATTTTTTACGTGTTTTTTCATATAAATGTTTATAACTCTAAAGCAAATTGAGATATTTTCACCAAAACTGACACACATATGTATGGGCTCACTCTGAGGACACGTAAAAAAAAATTGTGGGACTGAGCCTCTTGGTGGCGCTATAATAGAACAAAACATGAAATTCCCATTGACTTCAATACAGTTTTGTGAGATAAAATGCTATTTTCATTCAAAACCTACTTTTTCGAACTCCTCCCACACCGTTTGTCCGATTTTCACCAAAATCGAATCGTATCATCCCCAGACTGTGCCGACTAAAAGTTATGGATTTCGTGTCAATTGACGAAACCGTTTTCGTATAGCGCAGCAGCAAATTTGAGGCATGATGCTAATAGCACTATTCAGGCTTTATCTCTGCAATGCCTTGACATATTGACACCAAACTTTGTATGTGTCATTGTCTCCTCACTCTGACCACATCACATCAGTTTTGTAACTGCGCCACCTATTTGTCGAAAGTGATAATCCATTAAATCATATTTTTAATTACTGTTTCTATGATTTTTCAGCCATTTCGTCTAAAATCCTCTTTAAATGTCTTTAATTGCTCATTGTTGCAGTTGGTCTGACACTTTCAGACATGTCGGCATGTCTTGTCGTCTTATTCTGCTTGGCCCCGGTAATTGCTGCTTGCAGCTATATTTATTATTATTCTTCTTCCGACTGGGCGTCTATGGCAGCCCATAGAACCGACTGCGGGAAAGTTGTTTTGGTTTGACATTCTGATAGAGGACAGTCCCAACATTAAATACACCAATTTTTGTGTTTCTAAGTCATTCCCTCTAGCGCCACCACCTGTCCAAAGTTTCACTTTTATTTTGCTAATAACTTTTGAACCGTAAGGCCAATCAACAAAATTCTTTTTTCCTCTTATTTCTGAGCTCATGCCGATTCGATTGCACCCTATGACGTCATTTTCCGTCATATAAATATGGCCGCCATTTTTAATTTTCTGAAAAAGCTACTTTTTCGAACTCGTCCTAGACGGTTTGGCCGATTTGCACGAAAATTGAACCAGATCATCTTCAGGCAGTGTTGACCAAAAGTTATGGAATTCAAATTGATTCGTCAAACCGTTTTCGATAAACGCACGAATACATTTTACGTAGCGCTAGCAAAAACAGTCGTAAGGCTGTATCTCCGCAACGGTTTATCGTATTCAGACCAAACTTGGTACATGTACTCACAAGCATGACCTGAGGCTACATGCTGCGTTTCGGCGCAGCGCCACCTACTGGTCCGGAGATATGAAAAATGGCTATTTTTGCTTATAACTTCTGAACAGTTTGTCCAAAAATCATAAAATTGGTCTTGATAGATTCAGGGCGACATGCCGAGTCGACTGATATCCAATTTTGCCATATCGGCCATTTCGACTGTCGGCCATTTTGAATTATGTGCTAAAATGCTGTATTTTAGGAATGCATGAACGGATTGTTACGAAACTTGGCATGGGTCATCAGCACGATGCCCTGAATGAGCCTGAGAAGTTTCGAAACAGCGCCACCTAGTGGTGAATTTTTTTTTCCAAATGCTTATAACTATGGGTGTGGTCGACTTATTTTCACGAAACTCATCTTTTTAGACTCCTGAATCGTTGCCGAGTCCTACGATACCAAACATGCTAGGTTTCGCCTTACGGTTTGTGTAGCGTTGTGATTTAGCGCTTAAAAAACATTTGGCTATATCTTTGAAACCGCTAGTCCGATCGAGACGAAACCACCGTCAGAAGTTTGAAAACATAGGTCGATAGCTATACGCCAATGCCCAAATGCGAAAATATTGATGTTTAGGGGTAGTAATATTCAATCAAAGTCATGTGTCAGTCATTTTTTACGTGTTTTTTCATATAAATGTCTATAACTCCGAAGCAAATTGAGATTTTTGCACCAAAATCGACACATATATGTATGGGCTCACTCTGAGGACACATAAAAAAAATTGTGGGACTGAGCCTCTTGGTGGCGCTATAATTGAACAAAATATGAAATTCCCATTGACTTCAATACAGTTTTGTGAAATAAAATGCTATACTAAACAAATGCATTGGTGTAATATTACGAAACTCAGATTGTGTCATCAGCACCATCCCCTGAAGGCAACCAAAATATTTCAAGACAGCGCCACCTAGTGGTCAAAAGTTATAACAAAATTTCCAAAAAGGCTAATAACTTTTGAATAAATCTGGCTATTGAAATGCCACGGGTCTTAATAGATTCCTTGGGTCAAGCCGAGAACATAGATACCAAGTTTTCCTTATTTGGCCAAACTTCCTGTCCGCCATCTTGATTTTCATTCAAAACCTACTTTTTCGAACTCCTCCTAGACCGTTTGTCCGATTTTCACCAAAATCGAATCGTATCATCTCCAGACTGTGCCAACAAAAAGTTATGGATTTCGTGTCGATTGATGAAACTGTTTTCGTATAGCACAGCAGCAAAGTTGAGGCATGATGCCAAAATGACTATTCAGGCTTTATATCTGCAATGCCTCGACATATTGACACAAAACTTTGTATGTGTCACTGTCTCCTTACTCTGACCACACCACATCAATTTCGTAACAGCGCCACCTTTTGGTCAAAAGTGACAATCCATTAAATCATATTTTGAATCACTTTTTACATGATTTTTCAGCCATTTCGCCTGAAATCCTCTTTAAATGTCTTTAATTGCTCATTGTTGCAGTTGGTCTGACACTTTCAGACATGTTGGCATGTCTTGTCGTCTTATTCTGCTTGGCCCTGGTAATTGCTGCTTGCAGCTATATTTATTAGGGGCCAAGCACAGAATGTGTGTAGGCACCTATTGTATCTGTTAGCGTACCAAAAATAATTCTTCTTTTTCTTCCGCTCTGGGAGTCTATGGCAGCCCATAGAACCGCTTGCGGGAAAGTTGTGCAATTTGGCACACTGATAGAGGACAGACTGAACAGTCACCATAGCAAATTTGGAGTCTCCAAATCATTCCCTCTAGCGCCACCAGCTGTCCAAATTTGCACTCATGTTTAGGCTAATAACTTTTGAACCACAAGGGCTAGAAACAAAATTCCTTTTTCCTCTGATTCCCTAGCTCAAGACGATTCGATTGCACCCTATGACGTCATTTTCCGTCATGGAAAGTTTTCCGCCATTTAGAATTTTCCGAAAAACCTACTTTTTCGAACTCCTCCTAGGCCGTTGCTCCGATTTTCACGAAAATTGAACCAGATCATCTACAGACCATGCCGACAAAAAGTTATGGAATTCAAGTTGATTCACTTAGCAATTTTCGAAAAAACCCACCAACAAATTTTACGTAGCGCTTGCGAAAACAGACGTAAGGCTGTATCTCCGCAACGCTTTATTGGATTCAGACCAAACTCGGTACATGTCATCCCAACCATGACCTGAGGCTACATGCTGCGTTTCGGCGCAGCGCCACCTACTGGTCCGGAGATATGAAAAATGGCTATTTTTGCTTATAACTTCTGAATAGTTTGCCCAAAAACCATAAAATCGGTCTCGTTAGATTCAGGCCAACATGCTGAGTCGACTGATATCCAATTTTACCATATCGGCCATTTTGGCTGTCGGCCATTTTGAATTTTGTGCTAAAATGCTGTATTTTAAGAACGCATGAATGGATTCTTACGAAACATGGTATGGGTCATCAGCACGATGCCCTGAAGGAGCGTGAGAAGTTTCGAAACAGCGCCACCTTGTGGTCAAAAGTTATAACAACATTTCCAAAAAGGCTAATAACCTTTGAATAAATCTGCCAATTGAAATGCCACTGGTCTTAATAGATTCCCTGGGTCACGCTGAGAACATAGATACCAAGTTTGCCATATTTGGCCGAACTTCCTGTCCGCCATCTTGATTTTCAGTCAAAACCTACTTTTTCGAACTCCTCCTAGACCGTTTGTCCGATTTTCACCAAAATCGAATCGTATCATCTCCACACTGTACCGACAAAAAGTTATGGAATTCGTGTTGATTCGTCAAACCGTTCTCGAATACCGCGCAAACAAATTTTACGTTGTGCTACAGCTACAGATTTAGTGCAAAAGTACTAAATCGCCCATAACTCCTAGACCGTTTGTCCTAGACTCAAGTGTCTTACACCACTGTGATCCCTGGCTCAAGGCGGACAAAACGGCTATCTCCAAATTCGATTTAGGCCAGAATTTCTTTTTGCTATGTCGAATTTTGTCCGAAACCTACTTTTGCGAACTAGTCCTAGGTTTTTCGCCAGATCGGAAACAAACCAGTCTAGGACATTTCTCTGGACTCTCTAGATCAATAATTATCGAAAAAAAGTTGAACTTTTGCATTTGGGTGGCTGTAACAGGCTCATTTAGAAAAGGGGCGTGGCAAAATACACTAAAAATCCTATAAATCCCAAATGAAAACTCAGGACTTCACCAAAATTGATGAGCATATGTGTCAGAACATGGTGAGGAAGCATGCAGAGTTTCATGGAGATCGGACCATAGGTGGCGCTATAACTGGCAAAAAGTCTTCATTCTTATTAGGGGTTCAAGCATCAAATGCTGAAACCCTATTGTAATTGTAAGGATTCATAAAACGCATCGTGCAGGCCAAACCGTAAGGCCTAGAGACGTGAAACCTGGCCAGATGGTAGGCCTCAATTTGGGGACAACCTATCAGAGTATGACCCCGAATGGCCCATAGGTGGCGCTACAGCGACCAAAAGTACAAAATCGCCCATAACTCTTAGACCGTTTGTCCCAGGATCAAGTGTCTTATATCGTTGGAATCCTTGGCTCAAGGCGGACAAAATGGCTATCTCCGATTTTGATTTAGGCAGGGAAAAATTTCTGCTATATCGAATTTTGTCCGAAACCTACTTTTGCGAACTAGTCCTAGGTTTTTCGCCAGATCGGAACCAAACCAGTCTAGGACATTTCTCTGGACTCTCTCGATCAATAGTTATCGAAAAAAAGTAGAATTTTTGCATTTGGTTGGCTATAACAGGGTCATTTGGAAAATGGGCGGGGCAAAATACAGTCAAAAGCCTATAAATCCTAAACAAAAACTCAGAACATCACGAAAATCGCTGAGCATATGTGTCATGACATGGTGAACAAGCGTTCCGAGTTTCATGCAGATCGGAGCATAGGTGGCGCTATAAATGGCAAAAAGGTTCCCTTATTATTAGGGGCCAAGCACAGAATGTGCGTAGGCACCTATTGTATCTGTTAGCGTACCAAAAATAATTCTTCTTTTTCTTCCGCTCTGGGAGTCTATGGCAGCCCATAGAACCGCTTGCGGGAAAGTTGTGCAATTTGGCACTCTGATAGAGGACAGACTGAACAGTCAACATAGCAAATTTGGAGTCTCCAACTCATTCCCTCTAGCGCCACCAGCTGTCCAAATTTGCACTCATGTTTAGGCTAATAACTTTTGAACCAAAATTCCTTTTTCCTCTGATTCCCTAGCTCAAGACGATTCGATTGCACCCTATGACGTCATTTTCCGTCATGGAAAGTTTTCCGCCATTTAGAATTTTCCGAAAAACCTACTTTTTCGAACTCCTCCTAGGCCGTTGCTCCGATTTTCACGAAAATTGAACCAGATCATCTACAGACCATGCCGACAAAAATTTATGGAATTCAAGTTGATTCGCTTAGCAATTTTCGAAAAAACCCACCAACAAATTTTACGTAGCGCTTGCGAAAACAGACGTAAGGCTGTATCTCCGCAACGCTTTATTGGATTCAGACCAAACTCGGTACATGTCATCCCAACCATGACCTGAGGCTACATGCTGCGTTTCGGCGCAGCGCCACCTACTGGTCCGGAGATATGAAAAATGGCTATTTTTGCTTATAACTTCTGAATAGTTTGCCCAAAAACCATAAAATTGGTCTCGTTAGATTCAGGGTAACATGCCGAGTCGACTGATATCCAATTTGACCATATCAGTCATTTTGGCTGTCGCCCATTTTGAATTTTGTGCTAAAATTCTGTATTTTATGAACGCATGAACGGATTGTTACGAAACGTGGTATGGGTCATCAGCACAATGCCCTGAATGAGCCTGAGAAGTTTCGAAACAGCGCCACCTAGTGGTGAATTTTTTTTTTCAAATGCTTATAACTTTGGGTGTGGTCGACTTATTTTCACGAAACTCATCTTTTTAGACTCCTGAATCGTTGCCGAGTCCTGCGATACCAAACATGCTAGGTTTCACCTTACGGTTTGTGTAGCGTTGTGATTTAGCGCTTAAAAAACATTTGGCTATATCTTTGAAACCGCTAGTCCGATCGAGACGAAACCACCGTCAGAAGTTTGGAAACATAGGTCGATAGCTAAACACCAATGCCCAAATGCGAAAATATTGATGTTTAGGGGTACTAATTTCCAATCAAATTCATGTGTCAGTCATTTTTTTCGTGTTTTTTCATATAAATGTCTATAACTCCGAAGCGAATTGAGATATTTTCACCAAAATTGACACACATATGTATGGGCTCACTCTGAGGACACGTAAAAAAATTGTGGGACTGAGCCTCTTGGTGGCGCTATAATTGAACAAAATATGAAATTCCCATTGACTTCAATACAGTTTTGTGAAATAAAATGCTATACTAAACAAATGCATTGGTGTAATATTACGAAACTCAGATTGTGTCATCAGCACCATCCCCTGAAGGCAACCAAATTATTTCAAGACAGCGCCACCTAGTGGTCAAAAGTTATAACAAAATTTCCAAAAAGGCTAATAACTTTTGAATAAATCTGGCTATTGAAATGCCACGGGTCTTAATAGATTCCTTGGGTCAAGCCGAGAACATAGATACCAAGTTTTCCTTATTTGGCCAAACTTCCTGTCCGCCATCTTGATTTTCATTCAAAACCTACTTTTTCGAACTCCTCCTAGACCGTTTGTCCGATTTTCACCAAAATCGAATCGTATCATCTCCAGACTGTGCCGACAAAAAGTTATGGATTTCGTGTCGATTGATGAAACTGTTTTCGTATAGCACAGCAGCAAAGTTGAGGCATGATGCCAAAATGACTATTCAGGCTTTATATCTGCAATGCCTCGACATATTGACACAAAACTTTGTATGTGTCACTGTCTCCTTACTCTGACCACACCACATCAATTTCGTAACAGCACCACCTTTTGGTCAAAAGTGACAATCCATTAAATCATATTTTGAATCACTTTTTACATGATTTTTCAGCCATTTCGCCTAAAATTCTCTTTAAATGTCTTTAATTGCTCATTGTTGCAGTTGGTCTGACACTTTCAGACATGTTGGCATGTCTTGTCGTCTTATTCTGCTTGGCCCCGGTAATTGCTGCTTGCAGCTATATTTATTAGGGGCCAAGCACCGAAGGTGCGGAGGCACCTATTGTATCTGTTCCGTTTCTTATTATTATTATTATTATTATTATTATTAGGGGCCAAGCACCGAAGGTGCGGAGGCACCTATTGTATCTGTTCCCGTTCTTATTATTATTATTCTTCTTCTTCCGCCATGGGAGTCTATGGCAGCCCATAGAACCGATTGCGGGAAAGTTGTTTTGGTTTGACATTCTGATAGAGGACAGTCCCAACATTAAGTACACCAATTTTGGTGTGTCTAAGTCATTCCCTCTAGCGCCACCACCTGTCCAAAGTTTCACTTTTACTTTGCTAATAACTTTTGAACCGTAAGGCCAATCAGCGAAATCCTTTTTTCCTCTGATTCCTGAGCTCATGACGATTCGATTGCACCCTATGACGTCATTTTCCGTCATAAAAACATGGCCGCCATTTTGAATTTTCCTAAAAAGCTACTTTTTCGAACTCGTCCTAGACGGTTTGTCCGATTTGCACGAAAATTGAATCGGATCATCTTCAGGCAGTGGTGACAAAAAGTTATTAAAATCTTTTTGATTCGTCAAACCGTTTTCGATAAACGCTCGAACAAATTTTACGTGGCGCTTACAAAAACAGTCGTAAGGCTGTATCTCCGCAACGGTTTATCGTATTCAGACCAAACTTGGTACATGTCATCACAAGCATGACCTGAGGCTACATGCTGCGTTTCGCCGCAGCGCCACCTACTGGTCCGGAGATATGAAAAATGGCTATTTTTGCTTATAACTTCTGAACAGTTTGTCCAAAAATCATAAAATTGGTCTTGATAGATTCAGGGCGTCATGCCGAGTCGACTGATATCCAATTTTGCCATATCGGCCAATTTGACTGTCGGCCATTTTGAATTTTGTGCTAAAATGCTGTATTTTAACAACGCATGAACGGATTATTACGAAACTTGGTATGGGTCATCAGCACGATGTCCTGAAGGAGTGTGAGAAGTTTCGAAACAGCGCCACCTAGTGGTGAATTTTTTTTTTCAAATGCTTATAACTTTGGGTGTGATCGACTTATTTTCACGAAACTCATCTCATTGGACTCCTGAATTGTTGCCGAGTCCAACGATACCAAACATGTTAGGTTTCGCCTAACGGTTTGTGTAGCATTGTGATTTAGCGCTTAAAAAACATTAGGCTATATCTTCGAAACCGTTTGTCCGATTGAGACGAAACCACCGTCAGAAGTTTGGAAACATAGGTCGATAGCTATACGCCAATGCCCAAATGTGAAAATATTGATGTTTAGGGGTAGTAATATTCAATCAAAGTCATGTGTCAGTCATTTTTTACGTGTTTTTTCATATAAATGTCTATAACTCCGAAGCAAATTGAGATTATTGCACCAAAATCGACACATATATGTATGGGCTCACTCTGATGACACATAAAAAAAATGGTGGGACTGAGCCTCTTGGTGGCGCTATAATAGAACAAAACATGAAATTCCCATTGATTTCAATAGAGTTTTGTGAAATAAAATGCTATACTAAACAAATGCATTGGTGTAATATTACGAAACTCAGAATGTGCCTTCAGCACCATCCCCTGAAGGTACTCAAAATATTTCGAAACAGCGCCACCTAGTGGTCAAAAGTTATAACAAAATTTCCAAAAAGGCTAATAACTTTTGAATAAATCTGTCTATTGAAATGCCACTGGTCTTAATAGATTCCTTGGGTCAAGCCGAGAACATAGATACCAAGTTTTCCTTATTTGGCCGAACTTCCTGTCCGCCATCTTGATGTTCAGTCAAAACCTACTTTTTCGAACTCCTCCTAGACCGTTTGTCCGATTTTCACCAAAATCGAATCGTATCATCTCCAGACCGTGCCGACTAAAAGTTATGGATTTCGTGTCGATAGACAAAACCGTTTTCGTATAGCGCAGCAGCAAAGTTGAGGCATGATGCTAATAGCACTATTCAGGCTTTATCTCTGCAATGCCTTGACATATTGACACCAAACTTTGTATGTGTCATTGTCACTTCACTCTGACCACATCACATCAGTTTTGTAACTGCGCCACCTATTGGTCGAAAGTGATAATCCATAAAATCATATTTTTAATTATTGTTTCTATGATTTTTCAGGCATTTTGCATAAAATCCTCTTTAAAGTCTATAATTGCTCATTGTTGCAGTTGGTCTGACACTTTCAGACATGTTGGCATGTCTTGTCGTCTTATTCTGCTTGGCCCCGGTAATTGCTGCTTGCAGCTATATTTATTATTATTATTATTCTTCCGCCATGGGAGTCTATGGCAGCCCATAGAACCGATTGCGGGAAAGTTGTTTTGGTTTGACATTCTGATAGAGGACCGTCTCAACATTAAATACACCAATTTTGGTGTTTCTAAGTCATTCCCTCTAGCGCCACCACCTGTCCAAAGTTTCACTTTTATTTTGCTAATAACTTTTGAACCATAAGGCCAATCAGCGAAATTCTTTTTTCCTCTGATTCCTGAGCTCATGGCGATTCGATTGCATCCTATGACGTCATTTGCCGTCATAAAAATATGGCCGCCATCTTGAATTTTCAAAAAAAGCTACTTTTTCGAACTCGTCCTAGACGGTTTGTCCGATTTGCACGAAAATTGAACCAGATCATCTTCAGGTAGTGCTGACAAAAAGTTATGGAATTCAAATGGATTCGTCAAACCGTTTTCGATAAACGCACAAATACATTTTACGTAGCGCTAGCAAAAACAGTCGTAAGGCCGTATCTCCGCATCGGTTTATCGTATTCAGACCAAACTTGGTACTTGTACTCACAATCATGACCTGAGGCTACATGCTGTGTTTCGGCGCAGCGCCACCTACTGGTCCGGAGATATGAAAAATGGCTATTTTTGCTTATAACTTCTGAACAGTTTGTCCAAAAATCATACAATTGGTCTCGTTAGATTCAGGGCAACATGCTGAGTCGACTGATATCCAATTTGACCATATCGGTCATTTTGGCTGTCGGCCATTTTGAATTTTGTGCTAAAATTCTGTATTTTATGAACGCATGAACGGATTGTTACGAAACGTGGTATGGGTCATCAGCACAATGCCCTGAATGAGCCTGAGAAGTTTCGAAACAGCGCCACCTAGTGGTGAATTTTTTTTTTCAAATGCTTATAACTTTGGGTGTGGTCGACTTATTTTCACGAAACTCATCTTTTTAGACTCCTGAATCGTTGCCGAGTCCTACGATACCAAACATGCTAGGTTTCGCCTTACGGTTTGTGTAGCGTTGTGATTTAGCGCTTAAAAAACATTTGGCTATATCTTTGAAACCGCTAGTCCAATCGAGACGAAACCACCGTCAGAAGTTTGGAAACATAGGTCGATAGCTATACGCCAATGCCCAAATGCGAAAATATTGATGTTTAGGGGTACTAATTTCCAATCAAAGTCATGTGTCAGTCATTTTTTTCGTGTTTTTTCATATAAATGTCTATAACTCCGAAGCGAATTGAGATATTTTCACCAAAATTGACACACATATGTATGGGCTCACTCTGAGGACACGTAAAAAAAATTGTGGGACTGAGCCTCTTGGTGGCGCTATAATTGAACAAAATATGAAATTCCCATTGACTTCAATACAGTTTTGTGAAATACAATGCTATACTAAACAAATGCATTGGTGTAATATTACGAAACTCAGATTGTGTCATCAGCACCATCCCCTGAAGGCAACCAAAATATTTCAAGACAGCGCCACCTAGTGGTCAAAAGTTATAACAAAATTTCCAAAAAGGCTAATAACTTTTGAATAAATCTGGCTATTGAAATTCCACGGTTCTTAATAGATTCCTTGGGTCAAGCCGAGAACATAGATACCAAGTTTTCCTTATTTGGCCAAACTTCCTGTCCGCCATCTTGATTTTCATTCAAAACCTACTTTTTCGAACTCCTCCTAGACCGTTTGTCCGATTTTCACCAAAATCGAATCGTATCATCTCCAGACTGTGCCGACAAAAAGTTATGGATTTCGTGTCGATTGATGAAACCGTTTTCGTATAGCACAGCAGCAAAGTTGAGGCATGATGCCAAAATGACTATTCAGGCTTTATATCTGCAATGCCTCGACATATTGACACAAAACTTTGTATGTGTCACTGTCTCCTTACTCTGACCACACCACATCAATTTCGTAACAGCGCCACCTTTTGGTCAAAAGTAACAATCCATTAAATCATATTTTGAATGACAATTTATGTGATTTTTCAGCCATTTCGCCTAAAATCCTCTTTAAATGTCTTTAATTGCTCATTGTTGCAGTTGGTCTGACACTTTCAGACATGTTGGCATGTCTTGTCGTCTTATTCTGCTTGGCCCCGGTAATTGCTGCTTGCAGCTATATTTATTATTATTCTTCTTCCGACTGGGCGTCTATGGCAGCCCATAGAACCGATTGCGGGAAAGTTGTTTTGGTTTGACATTCTGATAGAGGACAGTCCCAACATTAAATACACCAATTTTGGTGTTTCTAAGTCATTCCCTCTAGCGCCACCACCTGTCCAAAGTTTTACTTTTATTTTGCTAATAACTTTTGAAGCGTAAGGCCAATCAACAAAATTCTTTTTTCCTCTGATTCCTGAGCTCATGCCGATTCGATTGCACCCTATGACGTCATTTTCCGGCTTAAAAATATGGCCGCCATTTTGAATGTGCTGAAAAAGCTACTTTTTCGAACTCGTCCTAGACGGTTTGTCCGATTTGCACGAAAATTGAACCAGATCATCTTCAGGCAGTGCTGACAAAAAGTTATGGAATTCAAATTGATTCGTCAAACCGTTTTCATTAAGCGCACAAACAAATTTTACGTAGCGCTTGCGAAAACAGTCGTAGGGCTGTATCTCCGCAACGCTTTATCGGATTCAGACCAAACTTGGTACATGTCATCACAAGCATGACCTGAGGCAACATGCTGCGTTTCGGCGCAGCGCCACCTGCTGGTCCGGAGATATGAAAAATGGCTATTTTTGCTTATAACTTCTGAACAGTTTGTCCAAAAATCATAAAATTGGTCTCGTTAGATTCAAGGCAACATGCCGAGTCGACTGATATCAAATTTTACCATATCGGCCATTTTGACTGTCGGCCATTTTGAATTTTGTGCTAAAATACTGTATTTTAAGAACGCATGAACGGATTGTTACGAAACTTGGTATGGGTCATCAGCACGATGTTCTGAAGGAGCGTGAGAAGTTTCGAAACAGCGCCACCTAGTGGTGATTTTTTTTTTTCAAATTATTATAACTTTGGGTGTGGTCGACTTATTTTCACCAAACTCATCTCATTAGACTCCTGAATCCTTGCCGAGTCCAACGATACCAAACATGCTAGGTTTCGCCTTATGGTTTGTGTAGCGTTGTGATTTAGCGCTTAAAAAACATTTGGCTATATCTTCGAAACCGTTTGTCCGATCGAGACGAAACCACCGTCAGAAGTTTGGAAACATAGGTCGATAGCTATACGCCAATGCCCAAATGCGAAAATATTGATGTTTAGGGGTAGTAAATTCCAATCAAAGTCATGTGTCAGTCATTTTTTACGTGTTTTTTCATATAAATGTCTATAACTCTGAAGCGAATTGAGATATTTTCACCAAAATCGACACACATATGTATGGGCTCACTCTGAGGACACATAAAAAAAATGGTGGGACTGAGCCTCTTGGTGGCGCTATAATAGAACAAAACATGAAATTCCCATTGACTTCAATACAGTTTTGTGAAATAAAATGCTATACTAAACAAATGCATTGGTGTAATATTACAAAACTCAGAATGTGCCATCAGCACCATCCCCTAAAGGTATTCAAAATATTTCGAAACAGCGCCACCTAGTGGTCAAAACTTATAATACATTTCCAAAAAGGCTAATAACTTTTGAATACATCTGGCTACTGAAATGCCACTGGTCTTAATAGATTCCTTGGGTCAAGCCGAGAACATAGATACCAAGTTTACCTTATTTGGCCAAACTTCCTGTCCGCCATCTTGATTTTCATTCAAAAACTACTTTTTCGAACTCCTCCTAGACCGTTTGTCCGATTTTCACCAAAATCGAATCGTATCATCTCAGGACCGTGCCGACTAAAAGTTATGGATTTCGTGTGGATAGACCAAACCGTTTTCGTATAGCGCAGCAGCAAAGTTGAGGCATGATGCTAATAGCACTATTCAGGCTTTATCTCTGCAATGCCTTGACATATTGACACCAAACTTTGTATGTGTCATTGTCACTTCACTCTGACCACATCACATCAGTTTTGTAACTGCGCCACCTATTGGTCGAAAGTGATAATGCATTAAATCATATTTTTATTGACTGTTTCTATGATTTTTCAGCCATTTCGTCTAAAATCCTCTTTAAATGTCTTTAATTGCTCATTGTTGCAGTTGGTCTGACACTTTCAGACATGTTGGCATGTCTTGTCGTCTGATTGTGCTTGGCCCCGATAATTGCTGCTTGCAGCTATATTTCTTCTTCTTCTTCTTCTTCTTCTTCCGCCATGGGAGTCTATGGCAGCCCATAGAACCGATTGCGGGAAAAGTTGTTTTGGTTTGACATTCTGATAGAGGACAGTCCCAACATTAAATACACCAATTTTTGTGTTTCTAAGTCATTCCCTCTAGCGCCACCACCTGTCCAAAGTTTCACTTTTATCTTGCTAATAACTTTTGAACCGTAAGGCCAATCAACAAAATTCTTTTTTCCTCTGATTCCTGAGCTCATGCCGATTCGATTGCACCCTATGACGTCATTTTCCGTCATATAAATATGGCCGCCATTTTGAATTTTCTGAAAAAGCTACTTTTTCGAACTCGTCCTAGACGGTTTGTCCGATTTGCACGAAAATTGAACCAGATCATCTTCAGCCAGTGCTGACCAAAAGTTATGGAATTCAAATTGATTCGTCAAACCGTTTTTGATAAACGCACGAATAAATTTTACGTAGCCCTAGCAAAAACAGTCGTAAGGCTGTATCTCCGCAACGGTTTATCGTATTCAGACCAAACTTGGTACATGTACTCACAAGCATGACCTGAGGCTACATGCTGCGTTTCGGCGCAGCGCCACCTACTGGTCCGGAGATATGAAAAATGGCTATTTTTGCTTATAACTTCTGAACAGTTTGTCCAAAAATCATAAAATTGGTCTTGATAGATTCAGGGCAACATGCCGAGTCGACTGATATCCAATTTTGCCATATCGGCCATTTTGACTGTCGGCCATTTTGAATTTTGTGCTAAAATGCTGTATTTTAACAACGCATCAACGGATTGTTACGAAACTTGGTATGGGTCATCAACACGATGTCCTGAAGGAGTGTGAGAAGTTTCGAAACAGCGCCACCTAGTGGTGAATTTTTTTTTCAAATGCTTATAACTTTGGGTGTGATCGACTTATTTTCACGAAACTCATCTCATTGGACTCCTGAATCGTTGCCGAGTCCAACGATACCAAACATGTTAGGTTTCGCCTAACAGTTTGTGTAGCGTTGTGTTTTAGCGCTTAAAAAACATTAGGCTATATCTTCGAAACCGTTTGTCCGATCGAGACGAAACCACCGTCAGAAGTTTGGAATCATAGCTTGTTAACAAAATGCGAATGCCCAAATGCGAAAATATTGATGTTTAGGGGTAGTAATATTCAATCAAAGTCATGTGTCAGTCATTTTTTACGTGTTTTTTTATATAAATGTCTATAACTCCGAAGAAAATTGAGATTTTTGCACCAAAATCGACACATATATGTATGGGCTCACTCTGAGGACACATAAAAAAAAATGGTGGGACTGAGCCTCTTGGTGGCGCTATAATAGAACAAAACATGAAATTCCCATTGATTTCAATAGAGTTTTGTGAAATAAAATGCTATACTAAACAAATGCATTGGTGTAATATTACGAAACTCAGAATGTGCCTTCAGCACCCTCCCCTGAAGGTACTCAAAATATTTCAAAACAGCGCCACCTAGTGGTCAAAAGTTATAACAAAATTTACAAAAAGGCTAATAACTTTTGAATAAATCTGGCTATTAAAATGCCACTGGTCTTAATAGATTCCTTGGGTCAAGCCGAGAACATAGATACCAAATTTTCCTTATTTGGTCAAACTTCTTGTCCGCCATCTTGATTTTCATTCAAAACCTACTTTTTCAAACTCCTCCTAGACCGTTTGTCCGATTTTCACCAAAATCGAATCGTATCATCTCCAAACCGTGCCGACTAAAAGTTATGGATTTCGTGTCGATAGACAAAACCGTTTTCGTATAGCGCAGCAGCAAAGTTGAGGCATGATGCTAATAGCACTAATTAAGGCTTTATCTCTGCAATGCCTTGACATATTGACACCAAACTTTGTATGTGTCATTGTAACTTCACTCTGACCACATCACATCAGTTTTGTAACTGTGCCACCTATTGGTCGAAAGTGATAATCCATCAAATCATATTTTTAATTATTGTTTCTATGATTTTTCAGGCATTTTGCCAAAAATCCTCTTGAAATGTCTTTAATTGCTCATTGTCGCAGTTGGTCTGACACTTTCAGACATGTTGGCATGTCTTGTCGTCTTATTCTGCTTGGCCCCGGTAATGGCTGCTTGCAGCTATATTTATTATTATTATTATTATTATTATTATTTTGTCAACCTTTCGGCCACTTTTGGGGCCCTTAACATGCTCGAAAACTCTTGAAATTTTGCACACAGGTCAGAACCCGCGGCCATCAGGGCCGGACTGAAGCTGGTACCCGGGCGTGGCAGGGGGGCTCGACAGCGCCCCCTGGAACGGGATCCGAACACTTGTCCATAAATCAGACACGCTTGCATGTAATAATATGAAACTCGGTACACATATAGAACTCATCGGGCCGAACAACTTTCGTGCTCTAAGTTTTACGCCAGCCCAACAGGAAGTCGGCTATTTAGGGTTGTTTGGAAACGCATGCTG
The DNA here is from genome assembly GCF_964197995.2 of Scardinius erythrophthalmus. Taxonomy (NCBI): domain Eukaryota; kingdom Metazoa; phylum Chordata; class Actinopteri; order Cypriniformes; family Leuciscidae; genus Scardinius; species Scardinius erythrophthalmus. The sequence goes on along the minus strand of NW_028296505.1, from coordinate 171,640 downwards.
TGGAATTTAATGTACTCCTCCTAGGGAATTCATCGATTCGCCTCCAAACTCGGTGTGCATGAAGTCAAGACATTGAGGATGCTAAATTGCGGACGGATTTTTGATATCTCGAACGGTTTGGCCGTGGCGAGGAAACGAATTTATGGTGAAAAAATGAAACAGGAAGTGTGTTATAACTTCTGCATACATTAACTGATCTTGATGAAACTTCAGCAGTGTGTTCGTTGTAAGAGGCCGATCGCACAGATGTGACTATTGTGAGTCAAAGTTATAGCGCCACCAACAGGCAGCAGGAAGTACATCAGTATTAAAATGCTTTGAAATCACTGTCTTATTTTTACCAGATTTGCTTTAAACTTTATGTGTACAATGTAGACACACGGCAGATGTAAACCTGTGAAAGGATTATTGATATCTTAGATATTGTTGCCGTGGCAACGCATCAAACTTTAATATTCTTTTTTTATGCTTTTGAGACTCTTAACATACTTGAAATTGCATGAAACTCGACAGACACATCACATTTAGTATCCAGTAGACATGTGCAAAGTTTCAGAAACGGGCGTGGTGAGGGGCTCAGTAGCGCCACCTTTGGTCATAAGTGGGGGGGTTAGTTTTATCAACAGCAACAAAACTTGGTATGTGTATTGTTCTCATCAAGATGGACAACTTTCTAATTTACATGAACCATCTCTGACCAACAGGAAGAGAGATATTTTGGTTTGAATGTGGATTTTCTGAAGAATTTTCTCTCCCTCTCTCTGTGTGTGTGTGAGAGGAGGGGGGGATTTGACTATTGCTTTTATATTGTTAATCAAGGTTTCAGGGGCTTTTGGGGTCCTTAACGTGCTCAAAAACTCTTGAAACTTTGCACACAGGTCAGAACCCACGGCCATCAGGGCCGGGCTGAAGCTGGTACCCGGGCGTGGCTGGGGGGCTCAACAGCGCCCCCTTGAACGGGGTTCTAAAACTTGATCCATATATCAAACACGCTCGCATGAATTAATATGAAACTCGGTACACATATAGATCTCATCGGGCCGAACAACTTTACCCCCGTCAAGTTTTACGCCAGCCCAACAGGAAGTCGGCTATTATGGGTTGTTTGGAAAACGCTTGCTGTGGAATGTGAAATACTCCTCCTAGAAAATTCACAGTGTCCCCTTCAAACTCGGTGTGCATGTAGTCAAGACTTTGAGGATGCTAAATTGCGGACGGATTTTTGATATCTCGAACGGTTTGGCTGTGGCGAGGAATCGAATTTATGGCGAGAAAAGAGAAACACGGAAGTGGAATAACTTCTGCATACATTAACTGATCTTGATGAAACTTCAGCAGTGTGTTCGTGGTAAGAGGCCGATCAGATGGATGTAGCTATTGTGAGTCAAAGTTATAGCGCCACCAACTGGCAGCAGGAAGTGTGTCACTTTCAACATGCTTTTGACAAAAGTGGGGGGGTTAGTTTTAACTACAGTAAAGAAAAAATAGTTTGTATATTGTTCTCATCAAGCCGGACAACTTTCTAATTTATATTCAATAGCTCTGGCCATCAGGAAGTCAGATATTTTGGTCTGAATGTGAATTTTTTTGCAAAATCAGCCTCTGAATTTTTAGCCACTCCTCTTAAACTATTTATTTTATTCGTACCAAACTTTTTCAACATGATGAAACTACATTAAATATGCTAAATTGTGAATGGATAATAAATATCTCAAACGGTTTTGCTATGGCGAGGGATTAAAGTAATGTCCAAAAAGGAAACACTAAAAATCTTTTAAAAATGTAATTATATACCATTTATTTCTATATAAAAGAATACAAATATCACAACTAAACCCATTTTATTCTGTTTTTGCAATTCAAGAAGAATGAAAAAGTTAAAACAGGCTATTTAGTGCTATTTGGTTCAACAAAAAAGCAAACATAGGGCTATACTGCCCTCTTGTGTCCAAAAAGACATCAAAATAGTATATAAAACTTTTTACCAGGTAGGCCAATATTGTATTTAAATATACATTTATTAGGTATGTGTCTGAGGATATTTTCCCACCGGTTAATCGACGTGTGACACGAGTGGGTGCTTTTAAATCGCTAATATAATAGTGAAAGAAAAATAATGATAATGTTGCACACACAAATCACACACGTGGGAAAGAATGATGCTTTTAAACAACACTAAACCGCCATTAGGTGTCGCCAGGCATCCATCTTAATAAGCGAGTCATTGATTCATTCGTTCAAACGATTCGTTCGAATGAGTCGATCATGATTTAGACAGATGTTTATGGATTGATCATTCAATCTTTGAGTCAACCGATTCGTTAAAAATGCTGAATCGTTCAGTTATGAGAAAACACGTGATGCGTGATGGTTCTGCCGTGATCTTTGTTTAACTATTTTCGCTGCTGAAACAGAACAAAAACAGTCAACATTGCATCTAAAATGTAAGTGACTTAATTGTAACTGTTTATTAACCTGTTGTATGAAATCTAGGGGTGGGAGAAAAAATGTATTCTTAGATGGATCACGATGCGGACGTGGACGATTCTGAATCGATTCACAAATGTCAAAAAATCGATTCTCTAAAAAAATATTTTTCTAATAACGTAATATTGACGGAAGGCAAAAGGCGGAACTCTAAGCGGACGGGCGTGCAGTCTGTGGCGCGCACATAACAGAGAAGTTTCTTCTGCTCACCAAGGCTGCATTTATTTGATTAAAAATACAAACAAAAACAGTAATATTGTAAAATATTATTCCAATTTAAAACAGCTGCTTTCTATTTTAATATATTTTAAACTGTTATTTATTCCTGTGATCAAAGCTGAGTTTTCAGCATCATTACTCCAGTCGTCACTGTCACATGATCCTTCAGAAATTATTCTAATATGATGATTGATACTCAAGAAACAATCATTATTATTTTAAATGTTGAAAACAGTTGTGTACAGTCTTTGATGAATAGAAAGTTCAAAAGAACAGCATTTATCTGAAATCTAAAGCTTTTGTAACGTTAAACACTACCGCTCAAAAGTTTTGGGTTAGTAATAATTAAAATTTTATTTTTGGGGGAAATAAATAAAATAAATCAGTACTTTTATTTATGAAGGATGAGTTAAACTGATCAACAGTTACAGTAAAGACATTTATAATGTTAAAAATATATATATTTGAAATATATGCTGTTCTTTTGAACTTTACATTCATCAAAGCATTTTGAAAAAAAAAATCTGTACACAACTGTTTTCAACATTGAAAATAATAATGAATATTTATTGAGCATCAATCATCATATTAGTATGATTTCTGAAGGATCATGTGACACTGAAGACTGGAGTAATGATGCTGAAAACTCAACTTTGATCACAGAAATGAATTACTATGTAAAATATTTAAAAATTGAAAACAGCTGTTTTAAATTGGAATAATATTTCACAATATTACTGTTTTTGTTTGTATTTTTAATCAATAAATGCAGCCTTGGTGAGCAGAAGAGACTTCTCCTAAAAACATTAAAAATCTTACTGACCCCAAACTTTTGAACAATAATATATATATATATATATATATATATATATATATATATATATATATATATATATATATATATATATATATATATATATATATATATATATAAATATAGCTGCGAGCAGCGATGGAGGGCCCAAGCCGGCGGTACCGCCACCCCGGTGCCTTCGGGGTTGCGGTGCCACCGGCTTGGGCCCGTAATCGCTGCTCGCAGCTATATTTATTATTATTATTATTTTTCTGTCAACCTTTCGGGCACTTTTGGGGCCTTTAACATGCTCGAAAACTCTGGAAATTTTGCACACGGGTCAGAAGCTGCGGCCATCAGGGCCGGGCTGAAGCTGGTACATGGGCGTGGCAGGGGGGCTCAACAGCGCCCCCTTGAACGGGGTCCGAAAACTTGGTCCATAAATCAGACACGCTTGCATGTAATAATATGAAACTCAATACACATATAGATCTCATCGGGCCAAACAACTTTCGTACTTTTACTTTTTACGCCAGCCCAACAGGAAGTCGGCTATTTTGGGTTGTTTGGAAACGCATGCTGTGGAATTTAATGTACTCCTCCTAGGGAATTCATCCATTCGCCTCCAAACTCAGTCAGCATGAAGTCAAGACATTGAGGATGCTAAATTGCGGACAGATTTTTGATATCTCGAACGGTTTGGCCGTGGCGAGGACACAAATTCATGGCGAATAATGGAAACAGGAAGTGTGTTATAACTTCTGCATACATTAACTGATCTTGATTAAACTTTAGCAGTGTGTTTGTTGTAAGAGGCCGATCACATGGATGTGACTATTGTGAGTCAAAGTTATAGCGCCACCAACTGGCAGCAGGAAGTGTGTCCCTTTCAAAATGCTTTAAAATCACCCTCTTATTTTTACCCGATTTGCTTCAAACTTTATGTGTATAATGTAAACACACGGCAGATGTAGACCTGTGAAAGGATTGTTGATATCTTTAATAATGTTGCCATGGCAACGCTTCAAACTTTAATATTCTTTTTTGATGCTTTTGAGACTCTTAACATACTTGAAATTGGATGAAACTCGACAGACACATCACATTTATTAGCCCGTAGACATGTGCAAAGTTTCAGAAACGGGCGTGGTGAGGGGCTCACTAGCGCCACCTTTAATCATAAGTGGGGGGGTTAGTTTTATCAACAGCAACAAAACTTGGTATGTGTATTGTTCTCATCAAGACGGACAACTTTCTAATTTACATGAACCATCTCCAACCAACAGGAAGAGAGATATTTTGGTTTGAATGTGGATTTTCTGAATAATTTTCTCTCCCTCTCTCTGTGTCTCTGTGTGTGTGAGGGGAGGGGGGGATTTGACTATTGCTTTTATATTGTTAATCAAGGTTTCAGGGGCTTTTGGGGTCCTTAACGTGCTCAAAAACTCTTGAAACTTTGCATACAAGTCAGAACCCCCTGGCATCAGGGCCGGGCTGAAGCTGGTACCCGGGCGTGGCAGGGGGGCTCAACAGCGCCCCCTTGAACGGTGTCCTAAAACTTGGTCCATAGATCAAACACGCTTGCATGAATTAATATGAAACTCGGTACACATATAGATCTCATCGGGCCGAACAACTTTCCCCCGGTCAAGTTTTACGCCAGCCCAACAGGAAGTCGGCTATTATGGGTTGTTTGGAAAACGCTTGCTGTGGAATGCGAAGTACTCCTCCTAGAGAATTCATCCAATCCCCACCAAACTCGGTGTGCATGAAGTCAAGACATTGAGGATTCTAAATTGCGGACGGATTTTTGATATCTCGAACGGTTTGGCCGTGGCGAGGAAACGAATTTATGGTGAGAAAAGAGAAACACGAAGTGGAATAACTTCTGCATACATTAACTGATCTTGATGAAACTTCAGCAGTGTGTGGTAAGAGGCCGATCAGATGGATGTAACTATTGTGAGTCAAAGTTATAGCGCCACCAACTGGCAGCAGGAAGTGTGTCACTTTCAACATGCTTTTGACAAAAGTGGGGGGGGTTAGTTTTACCAACAGTTACAAAAATCAGAATATATATTGGTCTCACCGAGCCGGACAACTTTCTTATTTACAGTTATTAGCTCAGAGCAAAAGGAAGTCAGATATTTTGGTTTGAATGTGGATTTTTTGGATATTTCAGACTCTGAGTTTTTAGCTACTCTTCCTAACTGGTTTATTTTATTCACACCAAACTTTTTCAAAATGATGAAAATACATGAAAGATGCTAAATTGTGAACGGATATTAAACATCTCAAACGGTTTTGCTATAGTGAGGGACTAAAGTAATGTACAAAAAGGAAACTAAAAGCCTCATCTTCTAAAAATGTAATTAAAAACCATTTATTTCTATATAAAAGTATACAAATATCACAACTAAACCCATTTTATTCTTTTTTTTTTTCAATTTAATAATTATTTATAAGTTTAAAAATAGTAATTGTACTATTTAGTCACATAAAAGTCAAGTCATACATAGGGCTATACTGCCCTCTTGTGTTCAAAATCAGGTAGGCCTATTGTATCTACATAAAAATATACTAGGTTTGTGACGGTGAGAATATTTTACCACCGGTTAATCGACGTGTGACACCGCTGGGGGCTTTTGAATCGCCAACTTAAAAACGAAAGTAAAATATGCTCGTCCGCACTGACATTGATAGTGGTTGAGCGAGCGTTTCAAATGAATTCCTATGGAAGTAGGAATTAACTGAAAAACGTTCACTCTGTTCTGCTCGTTCCTCGCCGTGGATGCGCACCGTTATGAATGCCCGTGCAGCCATGAGCATTTTAGTTTCATTTTAAAATTAGCGCCTTTCGGGGGGTGGATTGCTTGAAATTATTTTACAAAAGCACAATGTTGTGTTTTATTGCGACTGTACACAAATATAAGTTAACACTTTGCAGTTTGAATGTCGTACTGTATAATGACGGAGTATGTTTTTATGTGTCCACTGTTCAATCGCGCCCACGCCACACACACACACACACACACACACACACACACACACACACACACACACACACACACACACACACAGTTTACTATCTTTGTAGGGACTCTCCATAGACTTAATGGTTTTTATACTGTACAAACTGTATATTCTATCTCCTCACACTAACCCTACCCCTAAACCTACCTGTCTCAGAAAACTTTCTGCATTTTTACATTTCCAAAAAAACTCATTCTGTAGGATTTATAAGCTTGTTTACCCATGGGGACCTCTATTTAGGTCCCCACTGTGACATGAGTCCCCATGAGTCTGTGTGCATTCAGGTTGAAGTCCCCACCGGGATAGAAAAACATGAACACACATACACACACACACACACACACACACACACACACACACACACACACACACACACACACACACACACACACACACACACACACACACATTCCAGCATTGCAATCCTGACATCGCAGCCTGTTCATTATAGCCTTAATAAATTATAATAATAAAATAGTTAACCTAACATATAAAAATTACACTGCTCTACATAGTCAGTAGTACAATTCGTACATTCACAGTAAGCACCGCTCCACTGTGATGTTTCAAGCACATTTTTGCGCGTGTGAAGAGGATGATTTTTTTCGTCGATATTGGAACACGAGTGAAGAACAAAGCCTATAATAAAGAATAGATTAGCATCCAAATACATCGCAAATGTTGAAAAATTTTGATTCTAATGAGAGGGTTATGTGAGCCCAACACTGCTTACTTTCATTTTTATTTTTACATTAAATTTAAAGGATTTGTTGTGGAATATTTTGAGTGTATCATAAAATCAGAATAAGGTAAGTCAAGTAATATTTTCTGTCTTTTATATATATATATATATATATATATATATATAAATATAGCTGCGAGCAGCGATGAAGGGCCAAAGCCGGCGGTACCGCCACCCCGGTGCCTTTAGGTAACTAAAGGCACCGGGGTTGCGGTGCCACCGGCTTGGGCCCGTAATCGCTGCTCGCAGCTATATATATTATTAGGGCCCGAGCACCGATGGTGTGAGGACCCTCTTGGAATTGCTCTGTTTATTAGGGCCCGAGCACCGATGGTGTGAGGACCCTCTTGGAATTGCTCTGTTTATTATTATTAGGGCCCGAGCACCGATGGTGTGAGGACCCTCTTGGAATTGCTCTGTTTATTATTAGGGCCCGAGCACCGATGGTGAGAGGACCCTATTGTTTTTGCTCCGTTTATTATTATTCTTCTTCTCCAAAGTGAATCGCTTTTTAGAGGGCCTAAACATGCTCGAAAACTCATGAAACTTTGCACACGCTTCAGAAGTGGTGAAAATTTACGTGTGATATGGTTTTCAGAATTGTGGGGGGCAAATTCGGTAAATTATTGCCCCCACATTTTGCCCCGGCTCCTGGTTTCACGTACAGGTATGAAATTTGGTACATACATGTAATGACCCAATACCTACAGAAAAGTCTCTTGGAGCATAGCCCTAAACACAACAGGAAGTGAGCTATTTTGAACTTCCTCCTGGATTTTGGGCATTTTTCGTAATTTCCTGATGTTGTACTTTAACGAACTCCTCCTACAGATTTGATCTGATACTCTTCAAATTTGGTGAGTGTAATCTTAAGGCCTTTGTGACGTTAAATTGCGAAGATCTAGAGTTTTCGTCGAAGGGTGTGCCCTCGGCGGCCTGACAAACATCTATCTATAAATTACAGGAACGTCTGTCTGTCTGTCTGTCTGTGTGTGTGTCTGTTCCTCGCATATCTCTCGAACCGTTAGTCCGATTGATTTCAAACTCGACAGGTGTCTTGCCACGGGCACGAGTAAGTGCAGTGCCAAGTTTGACATTGTTTGGATGAGAAATGCAAAAGATATCGTTAAATATATCATTTTTAGAAGGTTGTGGTTTAAAAATAAACATTCTGACATTAGAGAGTTGTATCGGTCAAAGAAGCCCCAAGAAGGCTGTGGTTTAAAAATAAACATTCTGACATAAACACTCAGTCAGCTACACTGTTTACTTCTGAATATTATAGTTTGGTTCCCGAACGTGATAAATCCATCTATCTATAAATTACAGAAACGTCCGTCTGTCTGTCTGTGTGTTATTCGCATATCTCTCGAATGTGAGATAACCACTAAATGTGTGAAAACCACTATTTTCTGTTTCAAACTTTCACATAGCATCTTTAGGTTATAACAACATTGAAAATCAAAATCTGGATTTGAATTTTTTAAGATTTATTATAAAAACGGATTATTTTTTCCCAAAAATGCAATAAATTCATGACTTTTTTTTTTTTTTTAAATGCTATTAATCCATTGAATCAATATAAAGTTATTTTTGATCATATTGCCATCGCAAGAAATATCTCCTGAACTTTTTTGACGGCGATCAGCTCACAAAAACTGATTTTGCACGGGCACTTTGCACTGCTCCCTGAATCGAGGTGCTTATTCATTTGTGGATGTAAACTGAATCTGTAAGTCAGCTATGCTGTTAGTGTTTACTTCTGAATATTATATTTCATTCTGGTGCGCTTAACGTTGTCGCTACTGTGTAATAGTAGCCTATGCTATTCACCAACTAAACATATCCTATTCAATGCGTTCACAGTCTCTTTCACGGGCATCATTTGTAGTTGCCTATTCACAAACTGTTTGCTCAAGCATAGCGTTTTCTCGGAGTTCACTGTGTGCTTTTTACCATGCACAAATAAAAATGTCACTGAACTTTTGCTGTGTAATTGTAACAATGAGCACACACCAAACCAACAATTACTAAAAACACACACAAAAACTGATTTTGCACGGGCATTTTTTGCACTAGTTCACCCAATTTCGGCCTTTTGGTGATATATGCATGATCAGATAAGTTCAATATTAATGTTGCTTGCAGTTCTGATGTTGCTAGGCAACCACAGACAGCCTGCAGTAACTCAGGCATACAATTTTCAATCTGCCACAAACTTCACATGTTTGATAAGAGTCCTGTCCTGAACACATGCCAATGCTCATTATGATTATAGCAATAGCACCACCTGCTGGTAGCAGGAAGTGTGGCAAATACAAAACGTGCTCGAAAAATCATGAAACTTTGCACACGCTTCAGAAGTGGTGACAATTTACGTGTGATGTGGTTTTAAAAATTGGGTGGGGCAAAATGGCTTACTTATTGCCCCTACATTTTGCCCCGGCTCGACGTTTCACGTACAGGTATGAAATTTGGTACACACATGTAAAGACCCAATACCTACAAAAAAGTCTCTTGGAGCATAGCCCTAAACACAACAGGAAGTCAGTTATTTTGAACTTCCTGTCAGATTTTGGGCAGTTTTTGCCATTTCCTGATGTTGTACTTTAACAAACTCCTACAGTTTTGATCTGATCCTCTTCAAATTTGGTGAGTGTAATCTTAAGGCCTTTCCTAAAGGTGCCGGGTGGCGGTGGCAGGGGTGCGAGGGCCCTTTTCATCGCTGCTTGCAGCTTTAATTATTATTATTATTATTCTCCGCATTTAATTGCATTTTTGAGGGCCTAAACATGCTCGAAAACTCACAAAACTTTGCACACGCGTCAGAACTGGCGAAAATTTACATCTGATATAGGTTTCAGAATTGGACGGGGCAAAATGGCTCGATAGCGCCACCTATAAAAGTTCAACGGAGTGCGCCTCCCGCAACGTTCCACGTACGTGCACAAAATTCGGTACATACATGTAATGACCTAATACCTACAAAAAAGTCTCTTGGAGCATAGCCCTAAACACAACAGGAAGTCAGCCATTTTGAACTTCCTCTCAGATTTTTGTGCAGTTTTTGCCATTTTCAGGCCTCGTACTTTAACGAACTCCTCCTACAGTTTTAATCTGATCATCTTCAAATTTGGTGAGTGTAATCTTAAGGCCTTTGTGACGTTAAATTGCGAAGATCTTGAGTTTTCGTCGAAGGGCGGGTCCTCGGCGGCCTGACAAATTTCGATGTTTCGCCATGAAACAGGAAGTTGCTGTAACTCAGGCATGGAATGTCCAATCTGCCCCAAACTTCACACGTTTGATAAGCGTTCTGTCCTGAACACATGACCATGCTCATATTCAGTTATAGTCATAGCGCCACCTGCTGGCAACAGGAAGTGACATGTTTAACACTGTTATGGACTCCTAATAACATATAAAAAAGTGCCAGCAAGTGCTAAACATGCTAACAACATACTAGAAGCATGCTAAAACATGCTAGCAAACTCTTAGCTAAGTGCTAAAGCATGCTATTATTGCAATTAAATAGGAACTTGCTGTAACTCAGGCATGGAATGTCCAATCTGCCCCAAACTTCACACGTTTGATAAGAGTCATGGCCTGAACACATCTACATGAGAATATTCAGTTATAGTAATAGCGCCACCTGCTGTCAACAGGAAGTGACATGTTTAACACTGTTGTGGTCTCCTAATAACATATAAAAAAAGAGCCAGCAAGTGTTAAACAGGTTAGCAACATACTAGAAACATGCTAGCAAACACTTAGCTAAGTGCTAAAGCATGCTATTACTGCAATTAAATAGGAATTTGCTGTAACTCAGGCATGGAATGTCCAATCTACCCCAAACTTCACACGTTTGATAAGAATCATGGCCTGAACACATGTCTATGCTCAAATTCAGTTATAGTAATAGCGCCACCTACTGGCAACAGGAAGTGACATGTTTAACACGTTGATGCCGTTCTAGCAACATGTTAAAAATGCCATTGAGTTCTATCATGCTAGAAACATATTAAAACATGCTAGCAATACTTACCTAAGTGCTAAAGCATGCTAATTCAATGAAACAGGACTTTGTTGTTACTCAAGAAGGCAATGTACAATCTACCCCAAACTTCACACGTTTGATAAGAGTTATCTCTTGAACACATGTCCATGCTCATATTTAGTTATAGTCATAGCGCCACCTGCTGGCAACAGGAAGTGATGTTTAACACTGTTCATGACTCCTAATAACATATAAAAAAATGCCAGTAGGTGCTAAACATCCTACCAACATACTAGAGAAATGCTAAAACATACTAGCAAACACTTAACTAAGTGCTAAAGAATGATATTACTGCAATTAAATATGAATTTGCTGTAACTCAGGCATGGAATGTCCAATCTGCCCCAAACTTCACACTTTTGATAAGCGTTCTGTCCTGAACACATGACCATGCTTATATTCAGTTACAGTCATAGCGTCACCTGCTGGCAACAGGAAGTGACATGTTTAACACTGTTATGGACTCCTAATAACATATAAAAAAGTGCCAGCAAGTGTTAAACATGCTAACAACATACTAGAAACATGCTAAAACATGCTAGCAAACTCTTAGCTAAGTGCTAAAGCATGCTATTATTGCAATTAAATAGGAATTTGCTGTAACTCAGGCATGGAATGTCCAATCTGCCCCAAACTTCACACTTTTAATAAGAGTCATGGCCTGAACACATCTACATGAGAATGTTCAGTTATAGTAATAGCGCCACCTACTGGCAACAGGAAGTGACATGTTTAACACATTGATGCCGTTCTAGCAACATGTTAAAAATGCCATTGAGTTCTAAACATGCTAGAAACATGTTAAAACATGCTAACAATGCTTAGCTAAGTGCTAAAGAATGCTAATTCAATGAAACATGACTTTGTTGTTACTCAAGAAGGCAATGTCCAATTTGCACCAAACTTCACACGTTTGATAAGAGTTCTGTCCTGAACACACATCCATGCTCATATTCAGTTATAGTCATAACGCCACCTACTGGCAACAGAAACTGACATGGTTAACACAGTAATGCAGTACTAACCACATAATTATTGTGTACTAAGCATGCTAGAAACAGACTAAACATGCTAGCAACACTTAGCTGAGTCATGAAGCATGCTATTATCACCATTATACAAAACATTTTGTAACTTACTTTGACATACTCTTACTATATATACCTCCTTAAATGTACATTTCCCAACCATGCTCTGTCTTCCTAAAGCCATTGAGTGTTGATGGCACGGGTGCGAGGGCCCTTTCATCGCTGCTTGCAGCTTTAATTAGGGCCCGAGCACCGATGGTGTGAGGACCCTCTTGGAATTGCTCTGTTTATTATTAGGGCCCGAGCACCGATGGTGTGAGGACCCTCTTGGAATTGCTCTGTTTATTATTATTATTATTATTATTATTCTCCGCATTTAATTGCATTTTTGAGGGCCTAAACATGCTCGAAAACTCACGAAACTTTGCACACGCGTCAGAACTGGCGAAAATTTACATCTGATATAGGTTTCAGAATTGGGCGGGGCAAAATGGCTCGATAGCGCCACCTATAAAAGTTCAACGGAGTGCGCCTCCCGCTGTGTTCCACGTACGTGTACGAAATTCGGTACATATGTGAAAGGACCTAATACCTACAAAAAAGTCTCTTGGAGCATAGCTCTAAACACAACAGGAAGTCAGCCATTTTCAACTTCCTCTCTGATTTTTGTGCACTTTTTGCCATTTTCAGGCCTCGTACTTTAACGAACTCCTCCTACAGTTTTAATCTGATCATCTTCAAATTTGGTGAGTGTAATCTTAAGGCCTTTGCGACGTTAAATTGCGAAGATCTTGAGTTTTCGTCGAAGGGCGGGCCCTCGGCGGCCTGACAAATTTTGATGTTTCGCCATGAAACAGGAAGTTGCTGTAACTCAGGCATGGAATGTCCAATCTTCCCCAAACTTCACACTTTTGATAAGCGTTCTGTCCTGAACACATGACCATGCTTATATTCAGTTACAGTCATAGCGCCACCTGCTGGCAACAGGAAGTGACATGTTTAACACTCTTGTGGACTCCTGATAACATATAAAAAAGTGCCAGCAAGTGCTAAACATGCTAACAACTTACTAGAAACATGCTAAAACATGCTAGCAAACACTTAGCTAAGTGCTAAAGCATGCTATTACTGCAATTAAATAGGAATTTGCTGTAACTCAGGCACGGAATGTCCGATCTGCCCCAAACTTCACACGTTTGATAAGCGTTCTGTCCTGAACACATGACCATGCTCATATTCAGTTACAGTCATAGCGCCACCTGCTGGCAACAGGAAGTGACATGTTAAACACTGTTGTGGACTCCTGATAACATATAAAAAAGTGCCAGCAAGTGCTAAACATGCTAACAACATACTAGAAACATGTTAGCAAACACTTAGCTAAGTGCTAAAGCATGCTATTGCTGCAAATAAATAGGAAGTTGCTGTAACTAAGGCATGGAATGTCCAATCTGCCCCAAACTTCACACTTTTGATAAGCGTTCTGTCCTGAACACATGACCATGCTCATATTCAGTTATAGTCATAGCGCCACCTGCTGGCAACAGGAAGTGACATGTTTAACACTCTTGTGGACTCCTGATAACATATAAAAAAGTGCCAGCAAGTGCTAAACATGCTAACAACATACTAGAAACATGCTAAAACATGCTAGCAAACACTTAGCTAAGTGCTAAAGCATGCTATTACTGCAATTAAATAGAAATTTGTTGTAACTCAGGCACAGAATGTCCAATCTGCCCCAGACTTCACACGTTTGATAAGAGTCATGGCCTGAACACATCTACATGAGAATATTCAGTTATAGTAATAGCGCCACCTACTGGTAACAGGAAGTGTCATGTTTAACACGTTGATGCCGTTCTAGCAACATGTTAAAAATGCCATTGACTTCTAAAAATGCTAGAAACATGTTAAAACATGCTAGCAATACTTAGCTAATTCAATGAAACAGGATGTTGTTGTTACTCAAGAAGGCAATGTCCAATCTGCGCCAAACTTCACACTTTTGATAAGCGTTCTGTCCTGAACACATGACCATGCTCATTCAGTTACAGTCATAGCACCGCCTGCTGGCAACAGGAAGTGACATGTTAAACACTGTTGTGGACTCCTGATAACATATAAAAAAGTGCCAGCAAGTGCTAAACACGCTAACAACATACTAGAAACATATTAGCAAACACTTAGCTAAGTGCTAAAGCATGCTATTGCTGCAATTAAATATGAATTTGCTGTAACACAGGCATGGAATGTCCAATCTGCCCCAAACTTAATATGTAACATGCAAGAAACATGCTAGCAACACCTAGCTAAGTTCTAAAGCATGCTAGAAATGCTAAAGGAAGTTGTTGTAACTTAGGCATACAATGTCCAATCTACCCCAAACTTCAAACGTTTGATAATAGTTATCTCCTGAACACAAGTCCATGCTCATATTCAGATATAGTCATAGCGCCGCCTGCTGGCAACAGGAAGTGACGTTTAACACTATTCTGGACTCCTAATAACATATAAAAAAGTGTCACCAACTGCTAAACATGTTAGCAACATACTAGAAACATGCAATCAAATACTTAGCTAAGTGTTAAAGCATCCTATTACTGCAATTAAATATGAATTTGCTGTAACTCAGGCATTCAATGTCCAATCTACCCCAAAATTAATATGTAATATGCTAGAAACATCATAAAACATGCTAGAAATGCTAAAGGAAGTTGTTGTAACTCAAGCATACAATGTCCAATCTGCCCCAAACTCCACATGTTTGATAAAAGTCCTGCACTGAACACATCTACATAGCGATATTCAGATATAGACATAGCCCCACCTACTGGCAACAGAAACTGACATGGTTAACACAGTAATGCAGTACTAACCAAATAACTATTGTGTACTAAGCATGCTAAAAACATACTAAACATGCTAGCAACTACTATATATACCTCCTTAAATGCACATTTTCCAACCATGCTCTGTCTTCCTAAAGCCACCGGGTGGCGGCGGCACGGGTGCGAGGGCCCTTTCATCGCTGCTTGCAGCTTTAATTATTATTATTATTCTTCTCCGCATTGAATTGCATTTTTGAGGGCCTAAACATGCGCGAAAACTCACGAAACTTTGCACACGCGTCAGAACTGGCGAAAATTTACATCTGATATAGGTTTCAGAATTGGACGGGGCAAAACGGCTCGATAGCGCCACCTATAAAAGTTCAACGGAGTGCGCCTCCCGCAACGTTCCACGTACGTGCACGAAATTCGGTACATACATGTAATGACCTAATACCTACAAAAAAGTCTCTTGGAGCATAGCCCTAAACCCAACAGGAAGTCAGCCATTTTGAACTTCCTCCCAGATTTTTGTGCAGTTTTTGACATTTTCAGGCCTCATACTTTAACGAACTCCTCCTACAGTTTTAATCTGATCATCTTCAAATTTGGTGAGTGTAATCTTAAGGCCTTTGCGACGTTAAATTGCGAAGATCTTGAGTTTTCGTCGAAGGGCGGGTCCTCGGCGGCCTGACAAATTTTGATGTTTCGCCATGAAACAGGAAGTTGCTGTAACTCAGGCATGGAATGTCCAATCTGCCCCAAACTTCATACGTTTGATAAGAGTTCTGTCCTGAACACATGACCATGCTCATATTCAGTTATAGTCATAGCGCCACCTGCTGGCAACAGGAAGTGACATGTTTAACACTGTTATGGACTCCTAATAACATATAAAAAAGTGCCAGCAAGTGCTAAACATGCTAACAACATACTAGAAGCATGCTAAAACATGCTAGCAAACTCTTAGCTAAGTGCTAAAGCATGCTATTATTGCAATTAAATAGGAATTTGCTGTAACTCAGGCATGGAATGTCCAATCTGCCCCAAACTTCACACTTTTGATAAGCGTTCTGTCCTGAACATATCTACATGAGAATATTCAGTTATAGTAATAGCGCCACCTACTGGTAACAGGAAGTGTCATGTTTAACACGTTGATGCCATTCTAGCAACATGTTAAAAATGCCATTGACTTCTAAACATGCTAGAAACATGTTAAAACATACTAGCAATACTTAGCTAAGTGCTAAAGCATGCTAATTCAATGAAACAGGATGTTGTTGTTACTCAAGAAGGCAATGTCCAATCTGCGCCAAACTTCACACTTTTAATAAACGTTCTGTCCTGAACACATGACCATGCTCATATTCAGTTATAGTCATAGCGCCACCTGCTGGCAACAGGAAGTGACATGTTTAACACTGTTATGGACTCCTAATAACATATAAAAAAGTGCCAGCAAGTGCTAAACATGCTAACAACATACTAGAAGCATGCTAAAACATGCTAGCAAACTCTTAGCTAAGTGCTAAAGCATGCTATTATTGCAATTAAATAGGAATTTGCTGTAACTCAGGCATGGAATGTCCAATCTGCCCCAAACTTCACACTTTTGATAAGCGTTCTGTCCTGAACATATCTACATGAGAATATTCAGTTATAGTAATAGCGCCACCTACTGGTAACAGGAAGTGTCATGTTTAACACGTTGATGCCATTCTAGCAACATGTTAAAAATGCCATTGACTTCTAAACATGCTAGAAACATGTTAAAACATACTAGCAATACTTAGCTAAGTGCTAAAGCATGCTAATTCAATGAAACAGGACTTTGTTGTTACTCAAGAAGGCAATGTACAATCTACCCCAAACGTCACACGTTTGATAAGAGTTATCTCTTGAACACATGTCCATGCTCATATTTAGTTATAGTCATAGCGCCACCTGCTGGCAACAGGAAGTGACGTTTAACACTGTTCTTGACTCCTAATAACATATAAAAAAATGCCAGTAGGTGCTAAACATCCTACCAACATACTATAGACATGCTAAAACATACTAGCAAACACTTAGCTAAGTGCTAAAGAATGATATTACTGCAATTAAATATGAATTTGCTGTAACTCAGGCATGGAATGTCCAATCTGCCCCAAACTTCACACTTTTGATAAGCGTTCTGTCCTGAACACATGACCATGCTTATATTCAGTTACAGTCATAGCGCCACCTGCTGGCAACAGGAAGTGACATGTTTAACACTGTTGTGGACTCCTAATAACATATAAAAAAGTGCCAGCAAGTGTTAAACATGCTAACAACATACTAGAAACATGCTAAAACATGCTAGCAAACTCTTAGCCAAGTGTTAAAGCATGCTATTATTGCAATTAAATAGGAATTTGCTGTAACTCAGGCATGGAATGTCCAATCTGCCCCAAACTTCACACTTTTGATAAGAGTCATGGCCTGAACACATCTACATGAGAATGTTCAATTATAGTAATAGCGCCACCAACTGGCAACAGGAAGTGACATGTTTAACACGTTGATGCCGTTCTAGCAACATGTTAAAAATGCCATTGAGTTCTAAACATGCTAGAAACATGTTAAAACATGCTAACAATGCTTAGCTAAGTGCTAAAGCATGCTAATTCAATGAAACATGACTTTGTTGTTACTCAAGAAGGCAATGTCCAATTTGCACCAAACTTCACACGTTTGATAAGAGTTCTGTCCTGAACACACATCCAAGCTCATATTCAGTTATAGTCATAACGCCACCTACTGGCAACAGAAACTGACATGGTTAACACAGTAATGCAGTACTAACCACATAATTATTGTGTACTAAGCATGCTAGAAACACACTAAACATGCTAGCAACACTTAGCTGAGTCATGAAGCATGCTATTATCACCATTATACAAAACATTTTGTAACTGACTTTGACATACTCTTACTATATATACCTCCTTAAATGTACATTTCCCAACCATGCTCTGTCTTCCTAAAGCCACCGAGTGTTGATGGCACGGGTGCGAGGGCCCTTTCATCGCTGCTTGCAGCTTTAATTAGGGCCCGAGCACCGATGGTGTGAGGACCCTCTTGGAATTGCTCTGTTTATTATTATTATTATTATTCTTCTCCGCATTTAATTGCATTTTTGAGGGCCTAAACATGCTCGAAAACTCACAAAACTTTGCACACGCGTCAGAACTGGCGAAAATTTACATCTGATATAGGTTTCAGAATTGGACGGGGCAAAATGGCTCGATAGCGCCACCTATAAAAGTTCAACGGAGTGCGCCTCCCGCAACGTTCCACGTACGTGCACAAAATTCGGTACATACATGTAATGACCTAATACCTACAAAAAAGTCTCTTGGAGCATAGCCCTAAACACAACAGGAAGTCAGCCATTTTGAACTTCCTCTCAGATTTTTGTGCAGTTTTTGCCATTTTCAGGCCTCGTACTTTAACGAACTCCTCCTACAGTTTTAATCTGATCATCTTCAAATTTGGTGAGTGTAATCTTAAGGCCTTTGCGACGTTAAATTGCGAAGATCTTGAGTTTTCGTCGAAGGGCGGGTCCTCGGCGGCCTGACAAATTTCGATGTTTCGCCATGAAACAGGAAGTTGCTGTAACTCAGGCATGGAATGTCCAATCTGCCCCAAACTTCACACGTTTGATAAGAGTTCTGTCCTGAACACATGACCATGCTCATATTCAGTTATAGTCATAGCGCCACCTGCTGGCAACAGGAAGTGACATGTTTAACACTGTTATGGACTCCTAATAACATATAAAAAAGTGCCAGCAAGTGCTAAACATGCTAACAACATACTAGAAGCATGCTAAAACATGCTAGCAAACTCTTAGCTAAGTGCTAAAGCATGCTATTATTGCAATTAAATAGGAATTTGCTGTAACTCAGGCATGGAATGTCCAATCTGCCCCAAACTTCACACTTTTGATAAGCGTTCTGTCCTGAACACATCTACATGAGAATATTCAGTTATAGAAATAGCGCCACCTACTGGTAACAGGAAGTGTCATGTTTAACACGTTGATGCCATTCTAGCAACATGTTAAAAATGCCATTGACTTCTAAACATGCTAGAAACATGTTAAAACATGCTAGCAATACTTAGCTAAGTGCTAAAGCATGCTAATTCAATGAAACAGGATGTTGTTGTTACGCAAGAAGGCAATGTCCATTCTGCACCAAACTTCACACTTTTAATAAACGTTCTGTCCTGAACACATGACCATGCTCATATTCAGTTACAGTCATAGTGCCACCTGCTGGCAACAGGAAGTGACATGTTAAACACTGTTGTGGACATATAAAAACATATAAAAAAAGTGCCATCAAGTGTTAAACATGCTAACAACATACTAGAACCATGCTAAAACATGCTAGCAAACACTTAGCTAAGTGCTAAAGCATGCTATTGCTGCAATTAAATAGGAATTTGCTGTAACACAGGCATGGAATGTCCAATCTGCCCCAAACTTCACACGTTTGATAAGAGTCATGGCCTGAACACATCTACATGAGAATATTCAGTTATAGTAATAGCGCCACCTGCTGTCAACAGGAAGTGACATGTTTAACACTGTTGTGGTCTCCTAATAACATATAAAAAAGAGCCAGCAAGTGCTAAACAGGTTAGCAACATACTAGAAACATGCTAGCAAACACTCAGCTAAGTGCTAAAGCATGCTATTACTGCAATTAAATATGAATTTGCTGTAACTCAGGCATGGAATGTCCAATCTGCCCCAAACTTCACACGTTTGATAAGAATCATGGCCTGAACACACGTCTATGCTCAAATTCAGTTATAGTAATAGCGCCACCTACTGGCAACAGGAAGTGACATGTTTAACACGTTGATGCCGTTCTAGCAACATGTTAAAAATGCCATTGAGTTCTAAACATGCTAGAAACATATTAAAACATGCTAGCAATACTTAGCTAAGTGTTAAAGCATGCTAATTCAATGAAACAGGACTTTGTTGTTACTCAAGAAGGCAATGTACAATCTACCCCAAACTTCACACATTTGATAAGAGTTATCTCTTGAACACATGTCCATGCTCATATTTAGTTATAGTCATAGCGCCACCTGCTGGCAACAGGAAGTGACGTTTAACACTGTTCTTGACTCCTAATAACATATAAAAAAATGCCAGTAGGTGCTAAACATCCTACCAACATACTAGAGACATGTTAAAACATACTAGCAAACACTTAGCTAAGTGCTAAAGAATGATGTTACTGCAATTAAATATGAATTTGCTGTAACTCAGGCATGGAATGTCCAATCTGCGTCAAACTTCACACTTTTGATAAGCGTTCTGTCCTGAACACATGACCATGCTTATATTCAGTTACAGTCATAGCGCCACCTGCTGGCAACAGGAAGTGACATGTTAACACTGTTATGGACTCCTAATAACATATAAAAAAGTGCCAGCAAGTGTTAAACATGCTAACAACACACTAGAAACATGCTAAAACATGCTAGCAAACTCTTAGCTAAGTGCTAAAGCATGCTATTATTGCAATTAAATAGGAATTTGCTGTAACTCAGGCATGGAATGTCCAATCTGCCCCAAACTTCACACTTTTGATAAGAGTCATGGCCTGAACACATCTGCATGAGAATGTTCAGTTCTAGTAATAGCGCCACCTACTGGCAACAGGAAGTGACATGTTTAACACGTTGATGCCGTTCTAGCAACATGTTAAAAATGCCATTGAGTTCTAAACATGCTAGAAACATGTTAAAACATGCTAACAATGCTTAGCTAAGTGCTAAAGAATGCTAATTCAATGAAACATGACTTTGTTGTTACTCAAGAAGGCAATGTCCAATTTGCACCAAACTTCACACGTTTGATAAGAGTTCTGTCCTGAACACACATCCATGCTCATATTCAGTTATAGTCATAACGCCACCTACTGGCAACAGAAACTGACATGGTTAACACAGTAATGCAGTACTAACCACATAATTATTGTGTACTGAGCATGCTAGAAACAGACTAAACATGCTAGCAACACTTAGCTGAGTCATGAAGCATGCTATTATCACCATTATACAAAACATTTTGTAACTGACTTTGACATACTCTTACTATATATACCTCCTTAAATGTACATTTCCCAACCATGTTCTGTCTTCCTAAAACCACCGAGTGTTGATGGCACGGGTGCGAGGGCCCTTTCATCGCTGCTTGCAGCTTTAATTATTATTATTCTTCTTCTTCTCCGCATTGAATTGCATTTTTGAGGGCCTAAACATGCTCGAAAACTCACGAAACTTTGCACACGCGTCAGAACTGGCGAAAATTTACATCTGACATAGGTTTCAGAATTGGACGGGGCAAAATGGCTCGATAGCGCCACCTATAAAAGTTCAACGGAGTGCGCCTCCCGCAACGTTCCACGTACGTGCACAAAATTCGGTACATACATGTAATGACCTAATACCTACAAAAAAGTCTCTTGGAGCATAGCCCTAAACACAACAGGAAGTCAGCCATTTTGAACTTCCTCTCAGATTTTTGTGCAGTTTTTGCCATTTTCAGGCCTCGTACTTTAACGAACTCCTCCTACAGTTTTAATCTGATCATCTTCAAATTTGGTGAGTGTAATCTTAAGGCCTTTGCGACGTTAAATTGCGAAGATCTTGAGTTTTCCTCGAAGGGCGGGTCCTCGGCGGCCTTACAAATTTCGATGTTTCGCCATGAAACAGGAAGTTGCTGTAACTCAGGCATGGAATGTCCAATCTGCCCCAAACTTCACACGTTTGATAAGAGTTCTGCCCTGAACACATGGCCATGCTCATATTCAGTTATAGTCATAGCGCCACCTGCTGGCAACAGGAAGTGACATGTTTAACACTGTTATGGACTCCTAATAACATATAAAAAAGTGCCAGCAAGTGCTAAACATGCTAACAACATACTAGAAGCATGCTAAAACATGCTAGCAAACTCTTAGCTAAGTGCTAAAGCATGCATATTATTGCAATTAAATAGGAATTTGCTGTAACTCAGGCATGGAATATCCAATCTGCCCCAAACTTCACACTTTTGATAAGCGTTCTGTCCTGAACACATCTACATGAGAATATTCAGTTATAGTAATAGCGCCACCTACTGGCAACAGGAAGTGTCATGTTTAACACGTTGATGCCATTCTAGCAACATGTTAAAAATGCCATTGAGGTCTAAACATGCTAGAAACATGTTAAAACATGCTAGCTAATGTTAAAACATGCTAGCAATACTTAGCTAAGTGGTAAAGCATGCTAATTCAATGAAACAGGATGTTGTTGTTACTCAAGAAGGCAATGTCCAATCTGCGCCAAACTTCACACTTTTAATAAACGTTCTGTCCTGAACACATGACCATGCTCATATTCAGTTACAGTCATAGTGCCACCTGCTGGCAACAGGAAGTGACATGTTAAACACTGTTGTGGACATATAAAAACATATAAAAAAAGTGCCAGCAAGTGCTAAACATGCTAACAACATACTAGAAACATGCTAAAACATGCTAGCAAACTCTTAGCTAAGTGCTAAAGCAGGCTATTGCTGCAATTAAATAGGAATTTGCTGTAACACAGGCATGGAATGTCCAATCTGCCCCAAACTTCAAACGTTTGATAAGAGTCATGGCCTGAACACATCTACATGAGAATATTCAGTTATAGTAATAGCGCCACCTGCTGTCAACAGGAAATGACATGTTTAACACTGTTGTGGTCTCCTAATAACATATAAAAAAGAGCCAGCAAGTGCTAAACAGGTTAGCAACATACTAGAAACATGCTAGCAAACACTTAGCTAAGTGCTAAAGCATGCTATTACTGCAATTAAATAGGAATTTGCTGTAACTCAGGCATGGAATGTCCAATCTGCCCCAAACTTCACACGTTTGATAAGAATCATGGCCTGAACACATGTCTATGCTCAAATTCAGTTATAGTTATAGCGCCACCTACTGGCAACAGGAAGTGACATGTTTAACACGTTGATGCCGTTCTAGCAACATGTTAAAAATGCCATTGAGTTCTAAACATGCTAGAAACATGTTAAAACATGCTAGCAATACTTAGCTAAGTGCTAAAGCATGCTAATTCAATGAAACAGGACTTTGTTGTTACTCAAGAAGGCAATGTACAATCTACCCCAAACTTCACACGTTTGATAAGAGTTATCTCTTGAACACATGTCCATGCTCATATTTAGTTATAGTCATAGCGCCACCTGCTGGCAACAGGAAGTGACGTTTAACATTGTTCTTGACTCCTAATAACATATAAAAAAATGCCAGTAGGTGCTAAACATCCTACCAACATACTAGAGACATGCTAAAACATACTAGCAAACACTTAGCTAAGTGCTAAAGAATGATATTACTGTAATTAAATATGAATTTGCTGTAACTCAGGCATGGAATGTCCAATCTGCCCCAAACTTCACACTTTTGATAAGAGTTCTGTCCTGAACACATGACCATGCTTATATTCAGTTACAGTCATAGCGCCACCTGCTGGCAACAGGAAGTGACATGTTTAACACTGTTATGGACTCCTAATAACATATAAAAAAGTGCCAGCAAGTGCTAAACATGCTAACAACATACTAGAAACATGTTAAAACATGCTAGCAAACTCTTAGCTAAGTGCTAAAGCATGCTATTATTGCAATTAAATAGGAATTTGCTGTAACTCAGGCATGGAATGTCCAATCTGCCCCAAACTTCACACTTTTGATAAGAGTCATGGCCTGAACACATCTACTTGAGAATGTTCAGTTATAGTAATAGCGCCACCTACTGGCAACAGGAAGTGACATGTTTAACACGTTGATGCCGTTCTAGCAACATGTTAAAAATGCCATTGAGTTCTAAACATGCTAGAAACATGTTAAAACATACTAACAATGCTTAGCTAAGTGCTAAAGAATGCTAATTCAATGAAACATGACTTTGTTGTTACTCAAGAAGGCAATGTCCAATTTGCACCAAACTTCACACGTTTGATAAGAGTTCTGTCCTGAACACACATCCATGCTCATATTCAGTTATAGTCATAACGCCACCTACTGGCAACAGAAACTGACATGGTTAACACAGTAATGCAGTACTAACCACATAATTATTGTGTACTAAGCATGCTAGAAACAGACTAAACATGCTAGCAACACTTAGCTGAGTCATGAAGCATGCTATTATCACCATTATACAAAACATTTTGTAACTGACTTTGACATACTCTTACTATATATACCTCCTTAAATGTACATTTCCCAACCATGCTCTGTCTTCCTAAAGCCACCGAGTGTTGATGGCACGGGTGCGAGGGCCCTTTCATCGCTGCTTGCAGCTTTAATTATTATTATTATTCTTCTTCTTCTCCGCATTTAATTGCATTTTTGAGGGCCTAAACATGCTCGAAAACTCACGAAACTTTGCACACGCGTCAGAACTGGCGAAAATTTACATCTGATATAGGTTTCAGAATTGGACGGGGCAAAATGGCTCGATAGCGCCACCTATAAAAGTTCAACGGAGTGCGCCTCCCGCAACGTTCCACGTACGTGCACGAAATTCGGTACATACATGTAATGACCTAATACCTACAAAAAAGTCTCTTGGAGCATAGCCCTAAACACAACAGGAAGTCAGCCATTTTGAACTTCCTCTCAGATTTTTGTGCAGTTTTTGCCATTTTCAGGCCTCGTACTTTAACGAACTCCTCCTACAGTTTTAATCTGATCATCTTCAAATTTGGTGAGTGTAATCTTAAGGCCTTTGCGACGTTAAATTGCGAAGATCTTGAGTTTTCGTCAAAGGGCGGGTCCTCGGCGGCCTGACAAATTTCGATGTTTCGCCATGAAACAGGAAGTTGCTGTAACTCAGGCATGGAATGTCCAATCTGCCCCAAACTTCACACTTTTGATAAGCGTTCTGTCCTGAACACATGACCATGCTCATATTCAGTTACAGTCATAGCGCCACCTGCTGGCAACAGGAAGTGACATGTTTAACACTGATATGGACTCCTAATAACATATAAAAAAGTGCCAGCAAGTGCTAAACATGCTAACAACATAATAGAAGCATGCTAAAACATGCTAGCAAACTCTTAGCTAAGTGCTAAAGCATGCTATTATTGCAATTAAATAGGAATTTGCTGTAACTCAGGCATGGAATGTCCAATCTGCCCCAAACTTCACACTTTTGATAAGCGTTCTGTCCTGAACACATCTACATGAGAAAATTCAGTTATAGTAATAGCGCCACCTACTGGTAACAGGAAGTGACATGTTTAACACTCTTGTGGTCTCCTAATAACATATAAAAAAGAGCCAACAAGTGCTAAACAGGTTAGCAACATACTAGAAACATGCTAGCAAACACTTAGCTAAGTGCTAAAGCATGCTATTACTGCAATTAAATAGGAATTTGCTGTAACTCAGGCATGTAATGTCCAATCTGCCCCAAACTTCACACATTTGATAAGAATCATGGCCTGAACACATGTCTATGCTCAAATTCAGTTATAGTAATAGCACCACCTACTGGCAACAGGAAGTGACATGTTTAACACTTTGATGCCGTTCTAGCAACATGTTAAAAATGCCATTGAGTTCTATACATGCTAGAAACATGTTAAAACATGCTAGCAGTACTTAGCTAAGTGCTAAACCATGCTAATTCAATGAAACAGGACTTTGTTGTTACTCAAGAAGGCAATGTACAATCTACCCCAAACTTCACACGTTTGATAAGAGTTATCTCTTGAACACATGTCCATGCTCATATTTAGTTATAGTCATAGCGCCACCTGCTGGCAACAGGAAGTGACGTTTAACACTGTTCTTGACTCCTAATAACATATAAAAAAATGCAAGTAGGTGCTAAACATCCTACCAACATACTAGAGACTTGCTAAAACATACTAGCAAACACTTAGCTAAGTGCTAAAGAATGATATTACTGCAATTAAATATGAATTTGCTGTAACTCAGGCAAGGAATGTCCAATCTGCCCCAAACTTCACACTTTTGATAAGCGTTCTGTCCTGAACACATGATCATGCTTACAGTCATAGCGCCACCTGCTGGCAGCAGGAAGTGACATGTTTAACACTGTTATGGACTCCTAATAACATATAAAAAAGTGCCAGCAAGTGCTAAACATGCTAACAACATACTAGAAACATGCTAAAACATGCTAGCAAACTCTTAGCTAAGTGCTAAAGCATGCTATTATTGCAATTAAATAGGAATTTGCTGTAATTCAGGCATGGAATGTCCAATCTGCCCCAAACTTCACACATTTGATAAGAATCATGGCCTGAACACATGTCTATGCTCAAATTCAGTTATAGTAATAGCGCCACCTACTGGCAACAGGAAGTGACATGTTTAACACTTTTATGCCGTTCTAGCAACATGTTAAAAATGCCATTGAGTTCTAAACATGCTAGAAACATGTTAAAACATGCTAACAATGCTTAGCTAATTGCTAAAGAATGTTAATTCAATGAAACATGACTTTGTTGTTACTCAAGAAGGCAATGTCCAATTTGCACCAAACTTCACACGTTTGATAAGAGTTCTGTCCTGAACACACATCCATGCTCATATTCAGTTATAGCCATAACGCCACCTACTGGCAACAGAAACTGACATGGTTAACACCGTAATGCAGTACTAACCACATAATTATTGTGTACTAAGCATGCTAGAAACAGACTAAACATGCTAGCAACACTTAGCTGAGTCATGAAGCATGCTATTATCACCATTATACAAAACATTTTGTAACTGACTTTGACATACTCTTACTATATATACCTCCTTAAATGTACATTTCCCAACCATGCTCTGTCTTCCTAAAGCCACCGAGTGTTGATGGCACGGGTGCGAGGGCCCTTTCATCGCTGCTTGCAGCTTTAATTATTATTATTATTCTTCTTCTCCGCATTGAATTGCATTTTTGAGGGCCTAAACATGCGCGAAAACTCACGAAACTTTGCACACGCGTCAGAACTGGCGAAAATTTACATCTGATATAGGTTTCAGAATTGGACGGGGCAAAACGGCTCGATAGCGCCACCTATAAAAGTTCAACGGAGTGCGCCTCCCGCAACGTTCCACGTACGTGCACGAAATTCGGTACATACATGTAATGACCTAATACCTACAAAAAAGTCTCTTGGAGCATAGCCCTAAACCCAACAGGAAGTCAGCCATTTTGAACTTCCTCCCAGATTTTTGTGCAGTTTTTGACATTTTCAGGCCTCATACTTTAACGAACTCCTCCTACAGTTTTAATCTGATCATCTTCAAATTTGGTGAGTGTAATCTTAAGGCCTTTGCGACGTTAAATTGCGAAGATCTTGAGTTTTCGTCGAAGGGCGGGTCCTCGGCGGCCTGACAAATTTTGATGTTTCGCCATGAAACAGGAAGTTGCTGTAACTCAGGCATGGAATGTCCAATCTGCCCCAAACTTCATACGTTTGATAAGAGTTCTGTCCTGAACACATGACCATGCTCATATTCAGTTATAGTCATAGCGCCACCTGCTGGCAACAGGAAGTGACATGTTTAACACTGTTATGGACTCCTAATAACATATAAAAAAGTGCCAGCAAGTGTTAAACATGCTAACAACATACTAGAAGCATGCTAAAACATGCTAGCAAACTCTTAGCTAAGTGCTAAAGCATGCTATTATTGCAATTAAATAGGAATTTGCTGTAACTCAGGCATGGAATGTCCAATCTGCCCCAAACTTCACACTTTTGATAAGCGTTCTGTCCTGAACATATCTACATGAGAATATTCAGTTATAGTAATAGCGCCACCTACTGGTAACAGGAAGTGTCATGTTTAACACGTTGATGCCATTCTAGCAACATGTTAAAAATGCCATTGACTTCTAAACATGCTAGAAACATGTTAAAACATACTAGCAATACTTAGCTAAGTGCTAAAGCATGCTAATTCAATGAAACAGGATGTTGTTGTTACTCAAGAAGGCAATGTCCAATCTGCGCCAAACTTCACACTTTTAATAAACGTTCTGTCCTGAACACATGACCATGCTCATATTCAGTTATAGTCATAGCGCCACCTGCTGGCAACAGGAAGTGACATGTTTAACACTGTTATGGACTCCTAATAACATATAAAAAAGTGCCAGCAAGTGCTAAAGCATGCTAATTCAATGAAACAGGACTTTGTTGTTACTCAAGAAGGCAATGTACAATCTACCCCAAACGTCACACGTTTGATAAGAGTTATCTCTTGAACACATGTCCATGCTCATATTTAGTTATAGTCATAGCGCCACCTGCTGGCAACAGGAAGTGACGTTTAACACTGTTCTTGACTCCTAATAACATATAAAAAAATGCCAGTAGGTGCTAAACATCCTACCAACATACTATAGACATGCTAAAACATACTAGCAAACACTTAGCTAAGTGCTAAAGAATGATATTACTGCAATTAAATATGAATTTGCTGTAACTCAGGCATGGAATGTCCAATCTCCCCCAAACTTCACACTTTTGATAAGCGTTCTGTCCGGAACACATGACCATGCTTATATTCAGTTACAGTCATAGCGCCACCTGCTGGCAACAGGAAGTGACATGTTTAACACTGTTATGGACTCCTAATAACATATAAAAAAGTGCCAGCAAGTGTTAAACATGCTAACAACATACTAGAAACATGCTAAAACATGCTAGCAAACTCTTAGCCAAGTGCTAAAGCATGCTATTATTGCAATTAAAGAGGAATTTGCTGTAACTCAGGCATGGAATGTCCAATCTGCCCCAAACTTCACACATTTGATAAGAATCATGGCCTGAACACATGTCTATGCTCAAATTCAGTTATAGTAATAGCGCCACCTACTGGCAACAGGAAGTGACATGTTTAACACTTTTATGCCGTTCTAGCAACATGTTAAAAATGCCATTGAGTTCTAAACATGCTAGAAACATGTTAAAACATGCTAACAATGCTTAGCTAAGTGCTAAAGAATGTTAATTCAATGAAACATGACTTTGTTGTTACTCAAGAAGGCAATGTCCAATTTGCACCAAACTTCACACGTTTGATAAGAGTTCTGTCCTGAACACACATCCATGCTCATATTCAGTTATAGCCATAACGCCACCTACTGGCAACAGAAACTGACATGGTTAACACCGTAATGCAGTACTAACCACATAATTATTGTGTACTAAGCATGCTAGAAACAGACTAAACATGCTAGCAACACTTAGCTGAGTCATGAAGCATGCTATTATCACCATTATACAAAACATTTTGTAACTGACTTTGACATACTCTTACTATATATACCTCCTTAAATGTACATTTCCCAACCATGCTCTGTCTTCCTAAAGCCACCGAGTGTTGATGGCACGGGTGCGAGGGCCCTTTCATCGCTGCTTGCAGCTTTAATTATTATTATTATTCTTCTCCGCATTTAATTGCATTTTTGAGGGCCTAAACATGCTCGAAAACTCACAAAACTTTGCACACGCGTCAGAACTGGCGAAAATTTACATCTGATATTGGTTTCAGAATTGGACGGGGCAAAATGGCTCGATAGCGCCACCTATAAAAGTTCAACGGAGTGCGCCTCCCGCAACGTTCCACGTACGTGCACGAAATTCGGTACATACATGTAATGACCTAATACCTGCAAAAAAGTCTCTTGGAGCATAGCCCTAAACACAACAGGAAGTCAGCCATTTTCAACTTCCTCTCAGATTTTTGTGCAGTTTTTGCCATTTTCAGGCCTCGTACTTTAACGAACTCCTCCTACAGTTTTAATCTGACCATCTTCAAATTTGGTGAGTGTAATCTTAAGGCCTTTGCGACGTTAAATTGCGAAGATCTTGAGTTTTCGTCGAAGGGCGGGTCCTCGGCGGCCTGACAAATTTCGATGTTTCGCCATGAAACAGGAAGTTGCTGTAACTCAGGCATGGAATGTCCAATCTGCCCCAAACTTCACACGTTTGATAAGAGTTCTGTCCTGAACACATGACCATGCTCATATTCAGTTATAGTCATAGCGCCACCTGCTGGCAACAGGAAGTGACATGTTTAACACTGTTATGGACTCCTAATAACATATAAAAAAGTTCCAGCAAGTGCTAAACATGCTAACAACATACTAGAAGCATGCTAAAACATGCTAGCAAACTCTTAGCTAAGTGCTAAAGCATGCTATTATTGCAATTAAATAGGAATTTGCTGTAACTCAGGCATGGAATGTCCAATCTGCCCCAAACTTCACACTTTTGATAAGCGTTCTGTCCTGAACACATCTACATGAGAATATTCAGTTATAGTAATAGCGCCACCTACTGGTAACAGGAAGTGTCATGTTTAACACGTTGATGCCATTCTAGCAACATGTTAAAAATGTCATTGAGTTCTAAACATGCTAGACACATGTTAAAACATGCTAACAATGCTTAGCTAAGTGCTAAAGAATGCTAATTCAATGAAACATGACTTTGTTGTTACTCAAGAAGGCAATGTCCAATTTGCACCAAACTTCACACGTTTGATAAGAGTTCTGTCCTGAACACACATCCATGCTCATATTCAGTTATAGTCATAACGCCACCTACTGGCAACAGAAACTGACATGGTTAACCTGTTAACCGTTGCCAGTGCGCCCGCGCACTGAAGCGTTTTTTTTTTTATTTAGTTCAAATTTACTATCAGATTTAATGTTATACCTTGACAAACTATACATCATTAAAAAGATATAATACTCAAGTTTCAGTATTTGACCACTATTGTATTCTGAGAAACTTATAGCGACAGTTATTTATTAATTTCTGTCAGGAGTTATGAAATGAAAAAATGAGTCGATACCTTTAATATGAATTATGCGCGTCAGCCGCTTTCATTCATAAAAAAAACTCCGTGCTGTCGTCATGACAGCGATACACAAAACAACGTCCCTCAGGGCTTTTAGCTCAAAAATGTGCAGATTTGGAGAAATATTGATAGATTCTCATAGGTTTACATCAGATTTCTATTGACAGGAATAATATTTATTGAATTTATACCCAAATGCGTCGATGTAATCTTTATGAGCATTTGGCACTCTCATTTACTGTGTTTTCAATTCATACCAATAGCCTGAGGGCGCTATATGCACAATAATAACCCATATATGGAACATGAAGAAGAGCCATAATCATGTGACATTCCAGAACGTCACTGATACACACAAAGCTAACAAGAGATCGCCCTATAACATGCAGATACAGATATTTTGAAGACAATAAACATGATTGCAATGATATTTGAGTTACCTGTGTTTTTCAAGCCATGCCAGGTATTTTCATAATAATAGATTATATTTATAATGTAATGCTAATCTATAGACCATCATTGTGCAGAATATGATCAAATAGTATATTTTCTGTCTGATTTTTTTTATCTGATGTCAAATTAGATCACAGAAGATTATTTAAAACACTTCACTTGCGTTTTAAAGTAAGTTTGGAGCACAAACATGGTTTTAATCTCATAAATTGTCATGTATTGATGGTGTGCTAAGCTAACATGCTAGCTAGCTCTAGGTGCTTCTATCTTGAAAAAAATTTAACTAAATACAGAGTTTTAGACTTATCATCTTCAGATTTTAAACATAAAATGCTTAGACATGTGGCTTTAGCTGTAGTGCATTTCTAGATTGCTACAGGGTCAACTTCAATTTTATTTTCATGAAGATGTTTCATAAAAATAAATTTCTAATAACTTTACAAAACTTTAAAGCTATTTATAACAATTTTTTTCATTATGACAATAATTAATTCTACATTTACAATAAACTGCCAGGTGTCAGCTTTCAAATGAGATCATACTTGTGCTTTTAGTACAAAGGGTTCATGAACTGTATCTGTTTCAGTTTGGGTATGTCATTTCTGGGGATTTTTCAAAAGTGGGGTTGCAGCTTAACAGGTTAACACAGTAATGCAGTACTAACCACATAATTATTGTGTACTAAGCATGCTAGAAACAGACTAAAAATGCTAGCAACACTTAGCTGAATCATGAAGCATGCTATTATCACCATTATACAAAACATTTTGTAACTGACTTTGACATACTCTTACTATATATACCTCCTTAAATGTACATTTCCCAACCATGCTCTGCCTTCCTAAAGCCACCGAGTGTTGATGGCACGGGTGCGAGGGCCCTTTCATCGCTGCTTGCAGCTTTAATTATTATTATTATTATTATTATTTTGTCAACCTTTCGGGCACTTTTGGGGCCCTTAACATGCTCGAAAACTCTTGAAATTTTGCACACAGGTCAGAACCCTCGGCCATCAGGGCCGGGCTGAAGCTGGTACCCGGGCGTGGCAGGGGGCCTCGACAGCGCCCCCTGGAACGGGATCCGAACACTTGTCCATAAATCAGACACGCTTGCATGTAATAATATGAAACTCGGTACACATATAGACCTCATCGGGCCGAACAACTTTCGTGCTCTAAGTTTTACGCCAGACCAACAGGAAGTCGGCTATTATAGGTTGTTTGGAAACGCATGCTGTGGAATTTGATGTACTCCTCCTAGGAAATTCATCCATTCGCCTCCAAACTCGGTGTGCATGAAGTCAAGACATTGAGGATGCTAAATTGCGGACGGATTTTTGATATCTCGAACGGTTTGGCCGTGGCAAGGAAACAAATTTATGGCGAATAATTCAAACAGGAAGTGTGTTATAACTTCTGCATACATTAACTGATCTTGATGAAACTTCAGCAGTGTGTTAGTTGTAAGAGGCCGATCACATGGATGTGACATTTGTGAGTCAAAGTTATAGCGCCACCAACTGGCAACAGGAAGTGTGTCACTTTCAAAATGCTTTGAAATCACCCTCTTATTTTTACCCGATTTGCTTCAAACTTTATGTGTATAATGTAGACACAAGGCAGATGTAGACCTGTGAAAGGATTATTGATATCTTAGATACTGTTGCCGTGGCAACGCATCAAACTTTAATATTCTTTTCGGATGCTTTTGAGACTCTTCACATGCTTGAAAATGCATGAAACTCGACAGACACATCACATTTATTATCCAGTAGACATGTGCAAAGTTTCAGAAACGGGCGTGGTGAAATGGCTCAGTAGCGCCACCTTTAGTCATAAGTGGGGGGGTTAGTTTTATGAACAGCAACAAAACTTGGTATGTGTATTGTTCTCATCAAGACGGACAACTTTCTAATTTACATGAACCATCTCCAACCAACAGGAAGAGAGATATTTTGGTTTGAATGTGGATTTTCTGGAGGAATTTTATCTCCCTCTCTCTGTGTCCCTGTGTGTGTGTGAGGGGAGGGGGGGATTTGACTATTGCTTTTATATTGTTAATCAAGGTTTCAGGGGCTTTTGGGGTCCTTAACGTGC
Organism: Scardinius erythrophthalmus; assembly: GCF_964197995.2. Taxonomy (NCBI): domain Eukaryota; kingdom Metazoa; phylum Chordata; class Actinopteri; order Cypriniformes; family Leuciscidae; genus Scardinius; species Scardinius erythrophthalmus. The sequence continues at coordinate 137,946 of NW_028296505.1, read as the reverse complement.
TCAAAAACTCTTGAAACTTTGCACACAAGTCAGAACCCCCTGGCATCAGGGCCGGGCTGAAGCTGGTACCCGGGCGTGGCAGGGGGGCTCAACAGCGCCCCCTTGAACTGGGTCTGAAAACTTGGTCCATAGATCAAACACGCTTGCATGAATTAATATGAAACTCGGTACACATATAGATCTCATCGGGCCGAACAACTTTGCCAAGGTCAAGTTTTACGCCAGCCCAACAGGAAGTCGGCTATTATGGGTTGTTTGGAAAACGCTTGCTGTGGAATGCGAAGTACTCCTCCTAGAGAATTCATCCAATCCCCACCAAACTCGGTGTGCATGAAGTCAAGTCATTGAGGATGCTAAATTGCGGAAGGATTTTTGATATCTCGAACGGTTTGGCCGTGGCGAGGAAACGAATTTATGGCGAGAAAAGAGAAACACGAAGCGGTATAACTTCTGCATACATTAACTGATCTTGATGAAACTTCACCAGTGTGTTCGTGGTAAGAGGCCGATCAGATGGATGTAACTATTGTGAGTCAAAGTTATAGCACCACCAACTGGCAGCAGGAAGTGTGTCACTTTCAAAATGCCTTTGACAAAAGTGTGTGTGTTTGTGTGTGTGTGTGGGGGGGGGGGGGTAGTTGTATACAGTAACAAAAATCAGTACGTACATTGGTCTCATCGAGCCGGACAACTTTCTAATTTAAAGTAATTTGCTCCGACCAACAGGAAGTCAGATATTTAGGTCTGAATGTGGATTTTTTGGATATTTCAGACTCTAAGTTTTTAGCTACTCCTCCTAACTGGTTTATTTTTTTCACACCAAACGTTTTCAACACGATGAAAATACATTAAAGATGCTAAATTGTGAACGGATATTAAAAATTTCAAACAGTTTTGATATAGTGAGGGATTAAAGTAATGTACAAAAAGGAAACGCTAAAAGCCTCATCTTCTAAAAATGTAATTATACACCATTTATTTCTATATAAAAGTATACAAATATCACAACTAAACCCATTTTATTCTTTTTTTTTTTCAATTTAAGAATTACTTATACTTTTAAAAATAGCAATTGTACTCTTTAGTCCCATAAAAGTCAAGTCATACATAGGACTATACTGCCCTCTTGTGTTCAAAATCAGGTAGGCCTATTGTATCTATATAGAAATATACTAGGTATGTGACGGTGAGAATATTTTACCACCGGTTAATCAACGGGTTAATCAACGTTAATCAATGTTGTGGAATATTTTCAGTGTATCATAAAATCAGAATAAAGTAAGACAAGTAATATTTTCTGTCTTCTATATATATATATATATATATATATATATATATATGTGTGTATATGTATGTATGTATGTATATATATATATATATATATATATATATATATATAGCTGCGAGCAGCGATGAAGGGCCAAAGCCGGCGGCACCGCCACCCCGGTGCCTTTAGGTAACTAAAGGCACCGGGGTTGCGGTGCCACCGGCTTGGGCCCGTAATCGTTGCTCGCAGCTATATTTATTATTATTATTATTATTTTGTCAACCTTTCGGGCACTTTTGGGGCCCTTAACATGCTCGAAAACTCTTGAAATTTTGCACACAGGTCAGAACCCGCGGCCATCGGGGCCGGGCTGAAGCTGGTACCCGGGCGTGGCAGGGGGCCTCGACAGCGCCCCCTGGAACGGGATCCGAACACTTGTCCATAAATCAGACACGCTTGCATGTAATAATATGAAACTCGGAACACATATAGACCTCATCGGGCCGAACAACTTTCGTGCTCTAAGTTTTACGCCAGACCAACAGGAAGTCGGCTATTATGGGTTGTTTGGAAACGCATGCTGTGGAATTTGTTGTACTCCTCCTAGGAAATTCATCCATTCGCCTCCAAACTCGGTCGGCATGAAGTCAAGACATTGAGGATGCTAAATTGCGGACGGATTTTTGATATCTCGAACGGTTTGGCCGTGGCGAGGAAACGAATTTATGGCGAATAATTCAAACAGGAAGTGTGTTATAACTTCTGCATACATAAACTGATCTTGATGAAACTTCAGCAGTGTGTTCGTTGTAAGAGGCCGATCAGATGGATGTGACAATTGTGAGTCAAAGTTATAGCGCCACCAACTGGCAGCAGTAAGTGTGTCACTTTCAAAATGCTTTGAAATCACCCTCTTATTTTTACCTGATTTGCTTCAAACTTTATGTGTATAATGTAGACACATGGCAGATGTAGGCCTGTGAAAGGATTATTGATATCTTAGATACTGTTGTCGTGGCAACGCAACAAACTTTAATATTCATTTTTGATGCTTTTGAGACTCTTAACATATTTGAAATTGCATGAAACTCGACAGACACATCACACTTATTATCCAGTAGACATGTGCAAAGTTTCAGAAATGGGCGTGGGGAGGGGCTCAGTAGCGCCACCTTTAGTCAAAAATGGGGGCTTAGTTTTACCTAGAATCACAAAACTTGGTACGTATATTGTTCTCATCGAGCTGGACAACTTTCTAATTGACAGTTATTAGCTATGACCAACAGGGTGTCAGATATTTTGGTCTGAATATGGATTTTTTGCTAAATCAGCCTCTGGGTTTTTAGTTACTCCTCCTAAAAGGTTTATTTTATTCCCACCAAACTTTTTCAACATGATAAAAATATATTAATGATGCTAAATTGTAAACGGATATTGAATATCTCAAACGGTTTTGCTATGGCGAGGGATTAAATTAATGTCAAAAAGGAAGCAGGAAACATCTCATAACTTCTAAAAATGTAATTATACACCATTTATTTTATGTAAAATTATACAAATATTAGAACTAAACCCATTTTATTCTATTTTTGCAATTCAAGGAGTATGAAAAAGTTAAAAACAGGCTATTTAGTGCTATTTGGTTCAACAAAAAAGCAAACATAGGGCTATACTGCCCTCTTGTGTCCAAAGGGATATTAAAATAGTATATAAAACGTTTTACTAGGTAGGCCTATTGTATTTAAATATAAATTTATTAGGTATATGACTGTGGATATTTTCCCATCGGTTAATCGACGTGTGACACGAGCGGGTGTAATGAGCGAGTCATTGATTCATTCGTTCAAACGATTCGTTCGAATGACTGAGTCATTCATGATTGATCTTTGAGTCAACCGATTCGTTTCAAAATGCTGAATCATTCATTAATGAGAAAACAAGTTGCTGTGAGATACGCGATGGTTCTGCTGTGATCTTTGTTTAACTATTTTTGCTGCTGAAACAACAAAAACAGTCAATATTGCATCTAAAATGTAAGTGACTTAATTGTAACTGTTTATTAACCTGTTGTATGAAATCAATGTCACAGTTTCAATCGTGATTGTATTCAGGAAATAGTTGCCTACTCGTCAAGTGAGGTTGCTTAACTCTATCATATGTTATAAAATATATAAAAACTCCATATTTGTAATTTTTCAGTATGTTGTTCAGTATGTTGTTAACTGGGTTGCTTTTTTTTCTGTGCTGTGCTCATTTGTTTACAATTCTCCTGGAGAAGCAGCATGAGCCTCAGCAGTGCAACCTTGTTAACATTGATCAGTAATACATTTATTATTAACTGCTGATTGCAACTTAAAATGAATGTAATGAAATTAGAATAATCTCTCGTTTTAGTGATTCCCAAGTTACTTTTTGTTATTGACGTTCTAATCAGGTTATACTCTGGTCGGGCAAGTAAAATTCTCTTTCAGGTAGGCCTATTGTATATATAAATATATTAGGGATGTGACTGTGATAAAATTTTCCCACCGGTTAATCGACGTGTGACACCGCTGAGGGCTTTTAAATCGCTATCTATAGTATAGTAAAATACAGACGTCCGCACAGACATTGATAATGGTGCAGAGTAGAGCGAGCATTTTCAATGTATTCCTATGGATGTAGGAATTAACTAAAACATTATTTATATTTTTGTGTCCACTGTTTAACCACAACCGCGTCACACACACACACACACATTCCAGAATTGCAATCTTGACATCGCAGCCTGTTCATTATAGCCCTAATACAATATAATAATAAAAATAGTCAACCTAACATAAACGAATTACACTGCTCTGTTTAAATAGTCAGTAGTACAATTTGTACCATTCACAGAAAGCAGAGCTCCACTGTGATGTTTCCAAGCACATTTTTGCGCGTGTGAAGAGGATGATTTTTTCCATCGATATTGGTAAACGAGTGAAGTACAAAGCCTATAATAAAGAATAGTTTAGCATCCAAATACATGGCAAATATTGAAACATTTTGATTCTAATGAGAGGGTTACGTGCAGAGGCGGCCTTACCTATATTTCACCCGTTTCAATTGAAACGGGCCCCGCCCTCCAAGGGGGCCCCCAACAGAACAGGAAAATCCCATTCATTTTCTCCCTAGGATATTTATTTTCAGACATAATGTCTAAAGTGGTCTCCAACACGTCGCTCGCGAGAGTAGATCGTGGCCTGATTGGAGGTAGCTCGCCAAGGGCCGTTCACATATTGCGTCTTTTGCGCGCTCAAGTTCGTTATTTCAAATAATTGAAGCGACGCGCTCATTTTTTCCAGGCGCAACGAGTCAATATGAAGGATGGGGGTGCATCCCAAACTACGGGTGTTTTTTTCTTCTCCGTAAATAAAACTTCTAGCAGAGCTACAGCAAGCGTTTATCGGTAGTGGAAATCCATTAGCTATTAAAACTTCTCTGTCGTTGTGGAGAGCGCATGGTAGCAACGACAGACGCCATGGGAAAATCGGACCGAATTTTACTATTAATAATAAAAGATAAGCTTATGTGCATTGTAAATGTCAGTATTTTGTCTTTTTTGAATCATTCTTTTTATAAAAATGATTTAAAGGCTGAAATATGCGAGGTTTATCTTTTTATAAAAACTTTTTTGTCAAAACTTTATTTGAACTTGTACATGTTAGTAGATAACATGTTGCAAGACACTCCTTTCAAATTTGGCCATCATTTTTAATGTTACTATTTTAATGTTTATGCAAACAAAAAGTGCATATTGATGGTAAGTTTATTTGTTATTTGCTGTTTTTCAACATAAAACTTGGTGAATTGATTTTATTGTGTAGTATTAGCCTAGTACTTTTTGAACAGGATTATGTGATAACCATGCTCATTTTGGTCACTATAATCATGAAATTACATTTTCATACCATTTCATCTCTAGTTATGATGCACTATAAAATCAACAATAATTATGTGTTTTTACAGTATAATAATTTTTTTTATATGTCAATTAAGGGTGACATATATAGGCCTACAATAACTCGTTTAGGTCTAAAACAGTTAGCATAGTTGTTAATATGAGAGTTATGAGACATTATTTAAGAGATTTAATTATTGCATATATCTCGGCCACTTTCATTTTTAAAAGTAGCTAAAAAAGGTTGGAGACCCCTAAACCATCCAAGTTAGATTGACCACGAGCTACGAGGCTGTGAAACGAAAGTTTCTGCTCCTATAAAAGCCACAAAGTATAAAAATCAACCTTGTTATTTGCGATCTTCTGGAGAAATACTACACTACCCATAATTCTAAGCAAAACACTGACGTCTCTGATTGGTCGAACTTGAGTCGCGCCGCGGTTACCATGGCGACGTTTACCGCCCCCGCAAACGGTGATCTGAAGTAAATAAATACCAGTAGTTTATGTGTTTATACTTTGCCTTTTTTCCGTAAGGTTAAAACGTTGTTTTTTTTGAGCAGGGAAATAATTTGAATAGGAAATGAAACGTACATATGCCAGTGGTGCCTGTTCATGAAGCTGAAAGTGCGCGTAATAAAATAATGATGGAAACCAACAAGAATCCTTGCTTTTTCTGCTCATGTTTACATTTTATGTGGGCAGGGCCCCATATTAGTTATTGAAACGGGCCCCCAGATGCTTAAGGCCGCCCCTGGTTACGTGAGACCAACACTGCTTACTTTCGTTTTTATTTTTACATTAAATTTAAAAGATTTGTTGTGGAATATTTTGAGTGTATCATAAAATCAGAATAAGGTAAGACAAGTAATATTTTCTGTCTTATATATATATACAGTGAGGAAAATAAGTATTTGAACACCCTGCTATTTTGCAAGTTCTCCCACTTAGAAATCATGGAGGGGTCTGAAATTGTCATCGTAGGTGCATGTCCACTGTGAGAGACAATCTAAAAAAAAAAAATCCAGAAATCACAATGTATGATTTTTTAACTATTTATTTGTGTGATACAGCTGCAAATAAGTATTTGAACACCTGAGAAAATCAATGTTAATATTTGGTACAGTAGCCTTTGTTTGCAATTACAGAGGTCAAACGTTTCCTGTAGTTTTTCACCAGGTTTGCACACACTGCAGGAGGGATTTTGGCCCGCTCCTTCACACAGATCTTCTCTAGATCAGTCAGGTTTCTGGGCTGAGAAACACGGAGTTTGAGCTCCCTCCAAAGATTCTCTATTGGGTTTAGGTCTGGAGACTGGCTAGGCCACGCCAGAACCTTGATATGCTTCTTACAGAGCCACTCCTTGGTTATCCTGGCTGTGTGCTTCGGGTCATTAAGACCCAGCCTCGACCCATCTTCAATGCTCTAACTAAGGGAAGGAGGTTGTTCCCCAAAATCTCGCAATACATGTCCCCAGTCATCCTCTCCTTAATACAGTGCAGTCGCCCTGTCCCATGTGCAGAAAAACACCCCCAAAGCATGATGCTACCACCCCCATGCTTCACAGTAGGGATGGTGTTCTTGGGATGGTACTCATCATTCTTCTTCCTCCAAACACGTTTAGTGGAATTATGACCAAAGTTATGAGTTCTATTTTGGTCTCATCTGACCACATGACTTTCTCCCATGACTCCTCTGGATCATCCAAATGGTCATTGGCAAACTTAAGACGGGCCTTGACATGTGCTGGTTTAAGCAGGGGAACCTTCCGTGCCATGCATGATTTCAAACCATGACGTCTTAGTGTATTACCAACAGTAACCTTGGAAACGGTGGTCCCAGCTCTTTTCAGGTCATTGACCAGCTCCTCCCGTGTAGTTCTGGGCTGATTTCTCACCTTTCTTAGGATCATTGAGACCCCACGAGGTGAGATCTTGCATGGAGCCCCAGTCCGAGGGAGATTGACAGTCATGTTTAGCTTCTTCCATTTTCTAATGATTGCTCCAACAGTGGACCTTTTTTCACCAAGCTGCTTGGCAATTTCCCCGTAGCCCTTTCCAGCCTTGTGGAGGTGTACAATTTTGTCTCTAGTGTCTTTGGACAGCTCTTTGGTCTTGGCCATGTTAGTAGTTGGATTCTTACTGATTGTATGGGGTGGACAGGTGTCTTTATGCAGCTAACGACCTCAAACAGGTGCATCTAATTTAGGATATTAAAATGAGTGGAGCTGGACATTTTAAAGGCAGACTAACAGGTCTTTGAGGGTCAGAATTCTAGCTGATAGACAGGTGTTCAAATACTTATTTGCAGCTGTATAATACAAATAAATAGTTAAAAAATCATATATTTTGATTTCTGGATTTTTTTTTTTTAGATTATGTCTCTCACAGTGGACATGCACCTACGATGACAAATTCAGACCCCTCCATGATTTCCAAGTGGGAGAACTTGCAAAATAGCAGGGTGTTCAAATACTTATTTTCCTCACTGTATATATACGTGTATATATATATATATATATATATATGTATATGTATATGTATATGTATATGTATATGTATATGTATATGTATGTGTGTGTGTGTGTGTGTATATATATATATATAGATATTTATATACATATATGTGTGTGTGTGTATATATATATATATATATAAATATAGCTGCGAGCAGCGATTTAGGGCCAAAGCCGGCGACACCGCCATCCCCGGTGCCTTTAGGTAACTAAAGGCACCGGGGGTTGCGGTGCCACCGGCT